>NW_027114928.1:1511269-1523207 GCF_000696795.3 Halyomorpha halys
TTTTAATAAATAATAATAATTTAAATAGAATAATTTTTGAATGAAAAATGTCACATATTATCAGTTCCATTATTTTAAACTGAACATTAAGTTTTATATTAACAGTGACCTAAATGCAATAGTATATCGCGACCCTAATTTCAAGCTCTCTTAACTATATATTTTTTCTAAAGTAAAGTTTTGAATTTTAATATTGTAACCATTTATTATTGTTTAAAGACCTAAAATATACTTCGACTAATTAGTTTTGAAAACACTTTTTCAGTTATAAAAGGATCAATGTATAATAAATACATCAAACTTCAAAGTTTTCTCGAAACTTAAATTAAAAAAAAAAAAAATATTTCGGAATTAGAGTTTCTGTGTTTAGGAATATTAATCCTTAAATTAGGAACCTACTTGGGGAATCCTTTTGTAAATAAATGTCATTTGCAAACTGCGCTTCTTTTATGAAAAATAAAATTACTTTAGTTCAATTAACATTAATTAATTTGTGTGTGACAAAAATTTTATAAGCCAAAGAATAGTAATAATATGTTAATTATTGTAATGCTGTAGAGTATTTTTAAACCAAAATTGTTATTTACTTTTTTTTTTAAGTATTTTTAATTTTTTCTCATAGTAGTTTATTTAAACATAGCGAAAATAGTATAATAAATCAGGATTCTAAAAATATTATTGTTAAAACACATTTCAAATATTTTCTGCTTATTTACTGCAACCCTTACATATATATCAACCTGGATAGAAATATTTACTAACTAGGCCGTGACATTATATTTATATACTCATATTTCTATTTCTCTATAGATAATAAGTTTAAATTTTGGTCAACAATTTTCTTCGACAAATTCATTTACATTACCATTGGTATATAGATATCTTTTACCTGCATTGTTTCATCTATCCTTAATTTTAATTTTTAATTTAGAAATGAAATATATACATAAGTATTTGGATATTATAAAAAAACCAAGATCATGATGTATATGTAACCTAATTTTTCTAGTAATTTTTTAAAAAATAAATTCAATAAAATAGAAAAGGTAAATAAAATGTTCAATTTTTATGAACATAAAATAATATTAAATATAAGAAATTAACAACTAATTTCTGTTTTTTTAACTTATTTCTACATTTTTCTTCGTTATATAATTTTTTAAGATTTTTTTTTTTCATAATTTTTGGTCTATTTTTTTTTAAATAAATGAAACTATGTACAATTTATTGAACGTAATATAAATCTGTTACCCCTATTTTTATTTAAGTTTGGAATAATAAATGTATTAGAATATTAAACGTTAATTATTCTACAATTAACATGGTTCGGTCACGCGAAATGTATTAATTCGACCTTATTACGGAAACGTTAGCTTCCTAAAATAACGCCCTCGACAGAAAGTATGTTAATTACATCCGATGTCAGATAAAGTTCACACGCGAACTGTTTTAAAATAATGAAAATTACCGCTGTGATGGGAACTTCATTCATGAGTCTTTAGTCCCGAAAATAATTTATTAGACCCGTTTAGTCAAAGAAATTGTTTTTATAAACAAATTAATCTCTAAATTGAAAATTAAAGAAATTTCTGAAAACTAATGATCTAGATATATTATACTTCGGATATTTTTATTAGTATGATTTCAAATTTACTATTTTTGTATGTAATAATTTCAGTTCAAATTAACCCCATGTTGTCAATTCTTCACATTAACACTAAAATATTTACTTATAGTCAATTATTATACTTTATCACAGCAACCTAATAAGTTTTGATGAAGTATATAGTCCAAGTCTGATTTAGAGTTGTAACCCCTAATAATTTAGGAACGTAAATATCTATCTATAAAGTCGTATATTGTAATGAACAGTGACGAAAAACGTATGTATGTATAAACAGGATTTCTAACTAACTATTTACGTTTTTCCATGGTTGTTTTAGTATGGAATTTTTTTCGCTCCTATTTTGTTTTATACTTAACCATATGCAGTATAATTTGGTATCTATACTTAATAAACATTGGACATGAAGGAAGTTGGCACATTAGTATTAGAAAAAAAAATTGATTTTTCGTTAGTTTTATTACAAAAACTATAAAAAACAAGTCTCTAATTTTCTTGTATTACCTAAAATATGAGGGATATAATTTTCTTTTCCGTTTTCTACCCATCCGCTTTCCCTCTCTACTTCCAAAAGAAAAAAAAATTATTTTTTTTTTTTTTAAATTCAATTGGAATATTTGTTTCTAATTTAATTTCTGATAGATTATTTAATAAAGGCCAACAACGCAACCGTAAAAAAAATCCCAAAAAACACATACAACATTAACAACTACTGATGAGAATGTCTAATTTTCTATGTTTATTCCTTTTTTTAAAAATCACAAAGTTGTTGTTATTCTCGTTGGGTTTCTAATAGTTCAAGTAATTTTACTGTGCAAATTATGCGCTGAGAAATAAATATTTTCATTGTATTAATGTTGAGATTTTGATTTAAGTTAAACTTTTAAAACATCTTATGCGATTAACCCGAATGCTTGCAAACTTTACCATAAAGATTATAACTTAGTACTTTCCATAAAGTTTTAGCCTAATCTATATCTCTTGACGTAATTTTGTTTCAAAATTTCATTTAAAACGAAAATCCTTTGAAGAAAGTACAGACTTCTTCCCACGTTGTTCTCAGTAAAATAACAATATATGCAATAAGCTCAGGTAATCACGTCATAATTTTCTAAATATAGGGTATTACTTCGACAAAATCTTAAGGCTGCTTTTGAATCGAATATAGGCAGGACGTTTTTAATTATTAGTTTCAACAGCTACATAAAAATGAACACGTTCTAAGAGAAATGTAGACTGAGGACCGACTAGTTAAAGATTGGTGTCCATGATCAATGTTAAGGCCTCCATCTATCACAGACCGGACTCGAATCAGCTGACTATTGACATCGACTCTCAGAGATTATGGGACGTTTGACATACTTCTTAGAGAAACGGACACACCGCTTAACACGCCTGGATTCTTTCACCTATTTCCTCATGTGGAGAGAATGCAACGGCAAGGTTCGCCTTTTTTTTCCGCATGGACTGAAGTCTAGACTGGAAAATCAACGATCGTTCCAGAAAAACAAACAGAAAAAATATAGAAAAACTCAATAACTGGAAGAAAAACTTAAAGGTCAGTGTACCATGCACGCGGGAAAATAGGAATCTAAACAGGAATTTTTAGCTTATTAATAATAAATTTAATTTAATAACAAACTGGTGTTCATTTCTATCACAGATAATTATATGAGTAAATTAATAAGTTATTCTAATTAGTAATATAAAAATTAAACTATCAAAGAGAGCTAAAATGTAAATAAAATTTATAACAGCTTCAAATAAAGATTTAAAATGTTTAACAGAGTAAGGATTTTTTTTTAACTTCAGGTCTTTGCTAAATTGAAGAAATGTTTCTTAATTATTCAAATTTAAAGATAAAGATGTTAAAAAATATTTTTTTACGAAAATCAACTACATAATAGGTTAGTAGGAGCGTAAATGTTCAAACGTAGTTCAGAATAGTTTTTGTAATAACTAAAGGCGCAAACAACAGGTACCCTTATAAACAATACAACACACTCAATATTGTTTAACTTAAAAAATTCAATTTGATCGTCTAACTTAATTACAATGTTTTTTACAAATATTTAAACATTTACTCATTACGTTTTTTATTTAAATAAACCCATTAGAGCCCGTTCATGCCATGTTTATAACTCATAAAATGTTCTAGAATATTTGATAACAAATCGGATAAACGGAACGTCTTTGCCCTGATCTCGCCATTACGAAGTTTAGTTGTTACACGAGACACGTAGCAGGAATACAGACTAGATACGGAACATAGCCTTATTTAAGCAACAACTTAGAACAATGCAATATAGTTTGTACGGCTCCCCCTTATCAGAGGTCTTAAACGTAATAGTGAGCCAACAGTGGTTAGATCCAATGTTCTATACTCTGCTTGAATGCTAACTTAAAGGATAAGAATTTGTTTAAAACACACATACTTAAATATTATTATATAATTGAGTACGAGTAAAAATTTTTGAATTGCCATTTATACTACAGTTCGATTAAGCTGGAAATATTTTCGATTATAAGGTTGTTACGATGTTATGGTGGTTATGTGTAAGCTAATGAACCTAGAACGTTTTTATTTTGATTTATTACATGCAAAATATTATAATTGTATCTTATTTTATCATAATAAAATATTATACAGTATAATAGAATGAATTATTAATATTATCAAGTTCTCCTATCTTAAGAAACATTTACTGTTCTTTAGAAAACATTCTACGAACTAAAACTGTTATTATGAATACCCTACTTATGGTGCTTATACTACTAATTGTCATGTGTTTTGTCAGGAAAGTATATTTATTAACTTATAACAAAGTATAAAGAAAAAAAAAGGAAACTATGTACAAAAATTGCATATTACTATTCTCGATTGTAAATGATTATTTTGATTTATGTATTTTTTAACGGTTCAATTTTGTTTATTTTATATCCATGCGGTGGGGGGAGGGATTTCATTTATTTCAAATTGCTTCAACTTTTTTTTTTTATGTTTTATAAATATATATTGGACTCAATTTGTGTGGGGCTGTATATAAAGATTAATAATAACAACTTAATTAAAAATTAATCCAAGACCTTGATCTTATAATATAACGTATTGTAACTGACTTTTAATGGTTTCATTACAAAAGTTTTTTTTAAAAATAATTAATAACTGAAATTATGCCATATTAGTTATTAATTCTTTTCATTTTGCATCTTCATAATTTAATCTTAATAATTGGTAACAGAATGAAGACAAAATTAAATATCTTGTAACTTAATACATAGCTATGTATATAGGAAATACAGATAAAACAAAAAACACCGATAATTTCGAAAATATAGAATTATAGTCTTGGTACAGTTTTGACAACAAAACTGGTGGCTATCACTAAGAAGATTAACTTATTTTGCTATTAATCAAAATCGAATGAAACGAAAAAAATAAATTACATCTCTGCCCTTAATGGAACTTTCCTCCCCCTCCCCACAATTTAAATACCGCTTTATAATTGATGCTATAAACGGACCTTCATGTTACGAATATATAAACTGGGAAAAAATAGTTTAACACTCATTCCTTCCTATTTTAAACATGAAACTCAATTTTTCACTTTTAAAAACCATCGGAATTTAAGATAGTGAAAAATTAATTAGGATACTTTTTAGAAATTCATATTTTAAATATTTTAAGGGTCAAAATCTCTACTTCTAAAATGTTACACATTAGAATCTCACGAAATTTAGGGAAAGTTAATAAAGCTTTGTTTTTTTTTTTTGTGATATTTTTCAAGAAAAAAAAATATTTCATAGATTCTAAATGTTAAAAAAGTAATAAATTGATTTCTATGGTTTAAAGCTGTACATTATTCGCTAACATAATGTTCACCTTTGAGGTTAAAAAAATTAATAAAAACAATTATTTACTTATTAACAAGTCAGATGTATGACGAAATATAAATATTGAAACAATAAAATGTAAACACATAAAAAATACGTGTAATGGCATAAAAGAAGCCAAGCATTTGTTATCTAACGGAAATGTTTTCTGCATGACTAAACGTTTCAGGAATTATCCACGTCACGTTTGAATTACTTATTACTATTCCTTTAAAATTTCTATCCTTCATTAATAACAAGTGGACCAATGATGATAGTTAAAATAGTTTACTAAAGGTTGGAGAACCAAAAATGTGTGTGAAAGAAGATTGGGAGGGCCGAACCGAACACATGGCCGGGGGAAGTGAAGAGGTTCCGGTCACACGCTGCTCGCCCAAACCGAACACACTCCGCTAAGCAGTTTGTTACACTTAAGTTCTAAGTTAGTTCTAAAAACAACGTTGGTTTTCGAGAGAGAAGTAACGGTAGAAGCTAATTGGTGGTTTCAACTGAGGCTATATTTATTACGACTAAGGATTTGTCAACTAAGTCAGATGATTTTTATTTGTTAAGGTTACTAAATAGGACAAAATTGTTGTGGAAATAAAGGCGGGGAAAGGCCTTGTTATTTCTCAGTTTCGAAATTACTTAGTTCTTTCTTTCTGTCCACAAACATATAGGTCAAATTTGACAAAAATATTACCTTCCCTACTTTTCTTTGCGGTCCCGAAACGTAGCTTATTAACTTAAGGGAGGAACAGTGTACTAAGGTTTTTGAAAATAAGGTATTGGGTAAAATTTTCGGACCACAGAAGGATACGTTAATCGGAACATTGAAAAGGCTGTAACCGAATGGTAAACGTCCGGTGGGTAGACCGAAATGTAGATGGTAGGATTGCATCAAGATGTTCAGCTGGATTTACGTTTGGATGTGTTAAGCCAGCGGTTGGCGGTATCGGCATCAAAGCTTCGGGTTCGCTATGTCTTCTACTATTTATTTATTTAGAAGAATGTTGTTCGTTTCTGTTAATAACTCAAAATTTTACTGAAAATATTCTGAAGTGCTTTCTTTAGGTGGGCCGTTTAAATGGCTTTTCCACTACAGCTTAGCATTTTATGGTCACGATAACTATTTATGAAAAAAATAAATCAGTTACATTCTCGCTACGAAAACGCACTTGCTCCTATTTATTAAACCTCTTTTTGTATTACATGCTTTCATTGTTTTTCAGTTATAATTATATGTATGATGTATATTTTTGAAAACGTTTTAATATACCCAACGTACGTACTCTACTTTACTCAATTTTTAATTTCGAATTAACAACTTTCGCATACCATTTTACGTTGAATTGAAATTAATCATGGCTCCTGTCAAAACAGATGTTTTTTTATGTAGTATTCACAGTTGCCATTTTTTCCAACACAAATTTTCCAAATTATCCTTTTATTCGGCAAGTTGAACCATTTGAATCACAACAATTTCCACAAAATTTCATTTGATAATATTTTTCGTTAGGAAATGTTAACAATTTCCTTCAGGAGAAATTTAGATAAAATATAAAAATTTAACAGTTTAATAAAATTCTGCTTCTATCTATTTATCCAATACTTAATTGCTATAGAATCCATATTGAAAATACAAAGAATGATTTTCATAGTAGTTTTTCATCCTCTCTACTGAAATGCTAATATAATAGTTAAGTAAAATAAAAAAGTTATTATATAATAACTGTGATTATCGAGTTGCAAATCTGTACATGCGCTCGCACAGTCAAAGATGTCAGAACATACCTTTTATTTACTTCTGTATAGTTATTCTCATTTACCTTCTAGAACTTTTTATGTTGACTATGATTATTTCTAAACTCTTTCGTTTTACGACCATAATACGTCTATATTACAACCCTTATCTTCTCTTATGAATTTTCAACCTGAAAAAATGGATTTTCCGTTTTAACTCCTTAAGTTGAATAGCATATGCTTTCATAGTTTATATTTTTCTATTATTCACTACTAGCAAAAAGGTGAAATGGTTAACTATTTGGAAGAATGATTCTTTAATTAATTATATCCCTCATGATAATCAGCTGATAGTGTCAAAACATTGTCATATCTAATAAATATAAATATGACTGCTTCTTGATTATTTTTTACAGAAAAAAACAAACAAACAAATACATATTTGGTAATTTAAAAGCTAAACTTAGAATGAGACAGTTTCAGCTAGGACACAGGAACTTACAACCAATCAAATTTTCTGTGTTGGCTTTTGCGGATGACCTGGTTTTGCTGGCTTCCAACGACCGAGATCTCCAATACAAGATAAGTGTTCCGCAAGGGAAAATGTTCTCTATAAACATGAAAATTAACCAGGAAAACACCAAAGGAAGGTGACGAGAAAAACTAAAATAATGATCTTCAAATCCACGTTCCTCCCTAGTCTTTCCTACTCTTCCGAATCGTGGACCCTCATGTTGAAACGCAAGAGCCAGATTCAATCCATGGAGATGTAGTACCTTCGTAAGCTGGAAGTAAGGACACGACGAAATAGAGTACGGAACAATACCATTCGGACTAACCTCGGAGTCAAACCGGCTGAGAGCATCCTAGAGGGGCATAAGCTAAGATGGTTCCGACACCTCCTTCGGATTGACCAGGAAAGAACTGCCAGAAAGACACATTAGACTCGCATGGGCGGAAGAAGGACAAGAGGAAGACCACACATTTCCTGGAAGGATAGTGTTAAGGAGGCGGGATATGGACTGGAGTAGGAGAAGAGAATGTTCCAAGAGCGAGATATCTGGTCCAGACTCTGCAAATTGTAACCCTACACTGCGCAAGCGGTAAAGGGGATTATGATGATGATTTTTCGCAGAATTTTACATTCAACCCCTATTAGGCTATTTCAATAAGGATAAGACCTAACTACCTGGTATTAAAGGATACTTACTTGTACATTCATCCATTGAGTTGAATCAAAATCTTTAGCTCAATTTTTAATATAATTTAAAAATTGTAAAAAATCTATTCTATAAAGTGGCACTTCAAGCCAGCCGATATTATCGAAAAAAAATTCCGTTACACCACAGGCATATGCATGTTGCAAATATGTAATTTTTTTTTGGGTACAACTTTTCATTTTTGATCAAGGCTGATCACACATTCCATTTTGCGAAACTTGATTATTTAAACTGAAGACCTCTAAACGTATGTTTCCATCGAAAACTGGAATCGAGAATTTTTCACGACCATAATACTTCACCTTACTTTATATTTCATATGTAGGTAGTAGCAAGCAAAAAAATGTATACTCAAAAATAATTTAATCAAATGTGTGGAGAGTATGTAGATAGTGATGAATGAAAGGTTAGAGCCAACTAGAGGTTTGTTTGTTTGTTAATAATATTCACATGCTTGTGTACTTTTAGTAAGGCAACAAAGGTAGGTTACAATACTGACATATTCTACCCTGTGTGGGTAGCGTATGATTTATGCCTTAAGTCCACTACAAAGTGAATGTTGATTCCATGCATAAACCAAGTCTTATTCCAACTAACTTTTCCGGGCATTTTAGACGATTGATATCAATACTAGAGATTTATTACTTCTATATCATCCCATTTGCAGAGTGATCCATTTTGATACGAAATTCAGTGCATTGACACATGAGTCAGGTGAATTTTATCTGTGAGTGAGTGAGTTCAATTTTTTTTTGTTACTACTATTACTGTTTATTTATTTTTATTTACTAGTGTATATAAATATATACAAGTAAATATGCTGTAAGTGATATAATGATATGATAAAACATGTGGAGAATGTACTCATTGATAGAACTCCAATAACATTTCTAGAGGAGATCTCGAGGCCATCTTCTTTTCAGACGCCTAGGAGGATTATTAGGTAATGAAGGAGAAACCAGGTTAGAAATAAGTGGGTTTGAGCGGTCGGGAAGTTTATCATGGAAGGATGACTTGATTTGTGACAAATTAAGGATTTTGGACTGTAAGGATTGGATTTGGGAGGAATTCGATTGTTTAGTGGAGCTCCAAAGTTCAACTCCGTATATCCAGATAGGCCTTATTATAGTCTTGTAGATCAGCATTTTGTAATGGATTGTAAGTTTAGACCATCAAGTAAATGTTATAATTGTCGGAATCGACGAACAGTTTCCTCAAGACAGCTTTTCCGTCTTGCATGAGGAAATGTCAGTCGTTTGTCCAGATGTAGTCCGGAGTATAGTAAGTAATTTTTCGAATCTGTTCAACAGGAATAAGTAGGGTATTAATAAAGGATACTGTGGGGCAACAGGTCATGGGTTTACGACTTACGGTAAATGTGATTTGGTAAGATTTATTAGAATTTATTTTTATCCTCCAGTTTTGGCACCATTCTTCAAGGGTGGTGCTGTGATATTGGAGGGTTTGGGATACGGTGGAAGGATCATTATTCACTGAAAATAGACGTGTCATCGGCATATATGGTGAGGACAGTGTTAGGATCGGTTGGGATGTCAGCTGTAAAAACTGTATAAAGGAGTATAGGACCAAGGAGTGGTACCCTGCGATAGTTAAATTTTAGTATTGATATCATATAGCCTTTTTATAGAACCTTGTATTTAAAAGCGTTGGATTACCTAGATAATATTATTTCTCAGCGACCCATATAAATAAATTATTAAATCTCTTCTGAAACAGGATGGTATATTTTCTACTATTATCAAAAGAAAAGTGTTGAATTTTCATGAGTTTAATCCAATATGGAGCTAGCACTTCATCACCTTTATATGAGGGAGAGAATTTAAACGAGATTTTTATAAAATTTAAGCTCCCATAAATTCGAGCCTCTAAAATTTAAACGAGAGTGTAGTATATATTTTGATTTTCATCTCTTACGTATTACCTTAGTCAAATGCCTTCATTATTTTGTTTTAGTATAAATTATTTTAGCTGTTAGGTAATGGATAGGAAAAGTACAATGGACCGTTTCTGTTTTAATTAACATAAATTTAAATATAATAACACTGAAATATTTCTGTAAATTGTAAAATTAACCCAGAAAGAAAAGAAAACTGCGAAGGAATGTTTTAAACAATGTTATGTGAACAAACTGTTTACTTTCTCAACTATCACATAATTAGCAACCAACTGGCAACTACAGTCGAAGGGTATAATCTGAAGGATAAATTTCCCACTCGACAGAAAAATATCATAGAAAAAATACATGATTATTATAACCAGAATCATCTTTAAACCAATTTTAGTTTCTTAATTATTTTCTAAATGTTTTAATGTAGTGAAAAACGTTTACCATGGAATCTTTCCTTTTTAGAGAAATTCTTACCTAAACTAAATATAAATTATTTAAGAATTCTTCGTGTTCTATAAAATAATGTGCAGTTTTTAGAATAAAATAAATGTAATATAAAGTGATACAACGGTGGTGGCGTTTTAAGCAGAAGAACAAAGAATCATTTTGACTAACAGTTCTGCGATTTATCAGTCTTCTTATCGATATATCTATCTCCTAGGTTTTAATTTGTTAAGAAAAAAAAGCTGATCAAGGACACCGTAATCGATTTACTTAAAGGTTTGAAAATGATTTATTATTGTTAAACAATGGTGAACACATTTTTTAATTATTACATTGGAAGATCGTTGATTGGCGTGTGTAATATATAAAAGAAAGATGGTAGGAGTACGGTCAAGAGAACTCAAATAGTAATAAAATTAATAGTTAAATTACAATTTGAATTCTTTCGACCGGACCATCTTCCTTTTGTATTTTAATTGCTAAACATTGAAATAGTGACATGATACAAACATATGGAGAATCTACCCATTGATAGAACTCCAATAACATTTCTAGAGGAGAAGATCCAGAGGCCATTTTCTTTTCAGACGCCTAGGAGGATTATTAGGTAATGAATGAGAAGCCATATTCGAAACAAGTGGATGTGGGTGGTTGGGAAGTTTTCCATAGAAGGAATGGTATCTGGTTTTGGCCAAATCGGCAACATATGGGACATTGAGGTCATAATGGATGTCTTGATTTGAGACAAAGCGAGCGTTAAGGATTTTGGACTGTGAGGATTGGATTCGGGAGGAATTTGATGGTTTAGTGGAGCCCCAAAGATCAACTCCATATGTCCAGATAGGCCTTATAATAGTCATGTAGATCAGTCTTTTGTATTTGATTGGCAATTTAGACCGTTTGTCTAGTAAATGTTGTAATAGTTGAAATCGACGAGCAGTTTCCTGTCTTTTCAGTCTTGTATGAGGATTCCATGCCATTTTAAGCAGAAGAGTCCTAACTCATGAGTTTTATAAGTGAAAGCTCTTTAAGTATTGGTTAGTCCGTGTTTTGTAAGAAATTGAGTTTGTAATGGGTGCTTTTTGTTATGTTGTAGTTTTGTGAGGTGGTGTTTGGAATTTATTT
>NW_027114928.1:1523264-1552925 GCF_000696795.3 Halyomorpha halys
TATATATATAACGCTGAATAAATTTAACTCTAATACTAGTTAAATAATTCAGTAAAATTGTAGAAATTAAGTAAACATTAAGACGAATCGATGAGTTTATGATGACATAAACTACACTCTATCTTGTAAAAATCGGGGATTATTAACAGAGTGGTGGAAAATACATGGATCATTAACAGTACCTCTACAAAAAGTAATTCGTTACCGTAAAGCCTGTTATTTTCCGTTAAATAACTATGCTTCTTCAAAAGAAATAAGCACGTTCGTTAGTATGATATCGAGTAAATCATCACTTTTCAATAATATTCAGTGACACAAGATCAATAACCCGACACAAGCGGACTGCAAGTGACAGCTGAGGTCTTGGAAAGGTCCACATCGAGATGATTAAGTGCGAGCAATAAGCTTATCCGAGTTCGATTTGCCCAAGAACGGATATTGACTAGAAAACATCATATTCCCCTAAATCAGAATAATGTGGTTTTCTTCATGTAAAAATTTCAAACATTACAATTCCACGAAGCATATAATTGTAATTTCATTTCATAGGATTAAAAAAATAACAATAACATCTTTATCGTCTTGTCTTTGTTTTTGAAAGCATCACAAAACTGAATTCGTGAAATGCAAAGCTCCGTCACTGATGTAATATTTTCATCTTAATTTTTTTTTTTTTTTTTTTTTAAGAAATGGAGTTTTAAATTAACAGTTTGGATTATATAATAACACGAAGCAAAATATATCCATTTTTTTTTTTTTTTTTTTTTGTACCCATGATGATGGTAGGGGTATAAAATAATGATGATACCCACATAAATCTTACAGGAATCCAAATATAGAGAGAAATCGTTCATCACAAATCCAATTAATTATCTAAAAGTTTTATTAAACCATTATTTGGACTATTTTGGCATTCCTTCGATCATATCAGACATCGGAAATCCAAGACCGTTTGATATGGGTTACATTACACACAGAAGTCATGTATTTTCGGGTAAAATTAGAAAGAAAGAAATAATTAATAACAATCCCTATGAATTAAAGTTCAGCCTCAATTAAACAGTACTAATTAATTCAACCAGAAATACTGATCATAAAAATTTTAAGAATGCTATCGTTTTTACTTTCCTGACTAATTCAAAACGCAATGAATTGATCAATAAACTTAGGAATAGAAAAATTTATAAAATTATTTTTCCATGATAAAAATGTAACAAAATTTGAAAGTTCGAAACGATAATTATTAAACTTTGTAGCAGCATTTCTGGCGGTTTTCTAAATACCTTTTTCATCTAAATAAAATAAAAAATAAATTTTAGAAAAGTATGATTACATTGATTCTACAATGACGTTAGTAACTACTAGAGAAATTCTACTTATATTTAATTTTAGTTTGGGCAGCAGCGCATTAAAGATTGAGCCGTATTTTGTATTCATTATATGGGGACTTCTGAATTAAAAATTAAATTATGCCCAAATATCTATTTTTATACAATAACAAAACTATCTCTTGTTTACTAAAACTTAAAAAAAAAATTTAAATACAATTATTTTTAGATATTTGCAATGAGTTCTGACATTAATATCGGATGATTCAGTTCACTCATCAGATTATTTGTTAATACTACTAAGGGATTGGAATTATCAGGCCTTCCATTATAAATTCCATAATCTTACTAACCAAATATTTAGCAATAATGGGTCTTAATCATGATCTAATAATCCGTTTATTAAATTAATATGATTGGTGTGAAATTACAATATCGATGTATGATCGGACACTGTTGTTTTATTCACTTGTATTACTAAATTTTGCATATGGCATTGCGTTATCCGGCATATTAATATATTTTACTCAATATTCATGATTCTAAGAAAAAAAAAAACAGTCCATGATTTTTAGATGCTTAGTTAGTTGATTGGTTTGAACTGTAATATTTTTAAATTTTGAAGAGACATATGTAGACATGTGTATCGAATCTTCCGATTCATCTGGTCATATTTTTATTAGATAAAATATATTACCAATTCGTTCTTTGGGAAAACTTCAAATAGAGTGATCAGTATACATAGAATTGCTATACAAAAGCTCCGAAGGATTCAACATCACGATACACGTTCGCTAACCTTGAGAATGCCGCATGCCAACAGGCTGCACTGCCACCACAGCTTCTAAAACCACATCCTGAGTTGGAAATAGGCAAACTGCAATGGTGTGAATGTTCCTCCAAGAGAGGTGTTGCAATATTTTCAAGAAAATGTGGCTTTAAACTTTTTGTTTGAATGAATGTTACCAGTTTAATTTGTTATTACTTATTTAACAGTGGAGAGATAAAAAACGGGAAAGAATAAATACGATATTTCCTCATTAAAAAAAATCAGGGAAAAACCACTTTAATGATTGATGTTGGTCAATTTTATTCAATTAATATAAGAAATAATGTTTTTATCAATAACTAATATCTTAATACTTTTCAACTAGCTATTGAAACTTAATATAATATTAAAATTGGAAAAATGCTGAGTTAACAGTTAATTTTAAGAGATTTTAAATTTTTCTAACTTTGTTTTAATATTTAAATATGTTATGAGGAAAGAACATTCCTAACGAATCGGTAATAAAATGAATATAATTACGTGATTGTGGGTGCGATTTACGTTTTTTATACGATCTACAAATTATTGAATATTTTTTATTTTTTTTTTTTTTAAGTGCCCACCAACGCCTCACATTCATTACATGTCTTTACAGTACTTTTTTCTTTATTTTGCTCCACAAAATTCTGATATATATTTTTATAAATTGATTGTAGAGATATGATAGCACATTATTTACAGAAAAATAAATTGTAACCATACAAAAAAATGAAACAAAAGAAAATCAGTACAAAATATAGATACATAAAAAAAATCAGTATTAAATATAGATACATAAAAAAAACGGTACTAAATTTAGATACATAAAAAAAAAATCAGTACTAAATATAGATATAAAAGATTGTAAAATACAGTCGGACCCAATAATCATGAATAATAGATTATATAAAAACAAAGGAAGAAAAAAGTATTTGTTAAGTTGTAATGAATAGAATTAAAAATTAATAACGAAAACAGTTATGAATAATAAAAATTTACTAGTAGATTATTAATAATTAAAATAAGAAAAAAAATATTATAAAACTTAATTCAGAAAAGAAGAAATAAGGAAGGAAATTTAGTTTAAGTATTATGGACTGACTAATGAATCATGGAAATAGAACAAGTAGAAAAAAAAAATATGTAGGTAAAAAGAAGTCAAAAAATTTGTTCTTGGAATAAACAGGATACTTAGTTTAAATACAGATGCTAATGATTCTAGGACTTTATATATAATATATATTTGAAGAGCTGTGTCTTCTTAATCATTTTTTGTAAAGGAAAATTCGAAATAATTTCACGAATTCTTCGGAAGAATGTGGGGACGGTTTCATGATTGAAATGGAGACGTCTACTACCATTGTATCGCGATTTTTTTGTTTTATGATGAAAATACTAGTTTCTTTTAACGATCTGGACACCGCACTTTTAGATTAGACCTTTCATTTACCTAAAAAATCTTTAAAATCATTTTTATATTAGTTCTGGGTTAAATCTGAGACTCATATCTAATAAATGGTTCACTAAAAGCGATGAATTGTTTATCATGAACATAACCTTTAACCTTCCAAATTTGACGGTCACCTGAAGTTCGTAATAAAAGATTTATACTCTATATATTTTTTTTATTTTTAGTACGTATGAATGAAAAGAACATAGTAAAACTAATTAGTGCAAATGATTCATTAAGACTTGGAATTCTTGAATGACGACTGAGCAGTTGACTGCTTCCCAAGCGATTATCGCCGGCTGAGAGCAGCATTGGCCCCAACTGGCTCATTAATGATTCAATGTCTCATTTCCTCCGAGGCAGAACAAACGGGAAGGGTGAACAAGCCCAGGCGAAATAGTTCCCTAATTGCATCCACCTATTCAGAGCATCGTGTAACGCTTGGAAATCAATAGAAACGTGAAAGAGTCAGTTTACAAGAGCGTTTTCAAAATCGATTTTCTCCGCATCGAACGGGAGAAACAAGTTATTTCGAGAATGATAAACTGAATCGGACACATACAATCAATGGATTGTGCATCTTGCAAATAAAGTGTTCAAATAAGAATCCAGGAAATATAGCTTAAAATAGATTCTTCCAATCTAGATTCCAACAAGCTATAAATGATATTCTGAATTATATAGAGAACCATCATGTTTGTATAAAGTTGAGAATCTATTTACGGTGTTTATGATGAGGGGAATTTGTTTACGAGTAAATTTTTACAACGATAAAATAAAAGGTTGGATGTAACCGTTGACTGTTTACTTCTAGTTTTCGCTGTTTATTCCATTCAACTTTCTTGGATTGTAGGATGAAGTTTAAAGTGATTCTTTGATTGGTATCAGAGTAAGTTTGAGAAGTCCGATTACTGCTAGAAAAATAGATAAGTCCTGTTGGGACGGGTATAGGACGATTTGTGTACCGATAAAGACGTTTTCTAAAGAATATTAAGACCGGGCTGTTGCCTGAGGGGTTTACCTTTCAGTGAGGGAACCGCTTTCGTCCCTCTATCGATCTGCCTCCCTCCCATTACTGTTGCACGCTTCTGGCTCGCTTAATGTATTGTTCCGTAAGATCCGAATCACTGGTTTAAAATTGGTTGTACTAAGCTGATAATGTTAATAATTCTGGGTTATATTAACCTGGAACTGAAAACCTGTAGATGTAGATAAGGCACTTTCACTTTGCCCTATCTGATATTAACTGTTTAGGGAAACGTTCTGCTATTAGCTATGTTTGTTGATCGCCTCATCCCCCCTTAAAATATCTAAAAATTCTGGTTTAAAAATTAATAATTTTCATCTTTATAGTTAGTTTAATACTTCATGCTGTATATTAAACTACTATCTGAGCTGATTTTATTGAATTTAAAACCTTTAATATTAACAATGCTCGCATAACAACTTATATTTCTAATAATTGTTTATACAGAACCCTCTGTATAATAGTACGGTTTTTAAAACTAGAAAAATCACAGCAATGATTCAGATGTTTTCAAACAAAACCACCAATTGTGGTCACTAAATTATTACTATTTTTTTCAACTAGGGATAACCCAGCATCCAGGATTTCCGGCTATCAAGAAGTTGTTTTATAAATATGTCAATTATGTTTGCATTTCTTTTCTTTTTTAATCATCCTTGTCCTATTTTGTGTTGTTTAATAGTCATCGTTAATACGTTGAATAATATTTTGATGTCTGCTCTGTTAGTAAAATGCTATGATTTACTCATATTTTCAGAATATAATATAAATCAATTGTTTATTTGTATTATGATATTTTTCTATTAATTTTGGTTGTATATTTGTTTAAGTTTCAATGTATGAGCGATTGTTATTATTTTAGCTTTTTATAACATGTAATCATTGCATATTACCACTATTACTAGTTATCATTGACTATTACTAGTCAGTAAATATCTACTTTTAATTAGTAGTAACACCTCTCATTTAATAATTAAACATTACATTAAAACATTGATCTTAATACTTTATTAAAATTAGTTTGCTAATTTATTATATTTATACTGTTTTTGTAATTATGGAGTTAAACATAAATAAGTCTGATCATAAAACAATACCTTTCAACATTATTAATGTTGTGATTAAACTATTTCATATTTGTGTTTACCGGTAGTTTCCTATCCTTGTAACTCTTATGAAATCTTTTTGATTCATATACTTATGGAGATTACTTCTTTGGTTATTAATGACACCTAATTATTGGAGTTAACAGTTATTATTTTTGGTTTTTAAATAATTAAAGTTTGTATTAATATTTCGGTAGTGAATGCTAGTGACTAAAACAAATAAGACGAAAATAGGACGTTCAGTTGACATATTGATCGTTTTAATTTTTTTTATCGGGCAAGATAAAATATTTCTTTATTCTTTTGAATATATTTAAAGTTCATGGGGTCTTTAAGTCTCAGGCCAGGGTTCTATTACAGTTCTGACCGATGATTTATTAATTCCGTAGATCCAACTTGGGACGGGAGACAATCCTGGGGAACGTCCAATCATGGGTGCCTCTATAAATTAGGCACCCTTATTTGTGGGAAGAACCTGGTGTTTAAGTACGATGCTGACCAGATCACCTGTCACAACCGTTCTACAAGAAACAAAACGTCCTTGCTGAACCCTGGACTCAAGATTCTTTATGGTATATACCAGTTACAGGTTTTTAAATGAATTAATTTTTAATTTTGTTTCCCACGCTGTACTATGTATTCACATTCAAAATGATATTTCATAATAAACAAAAAGTGTTTTTTTTTTTTGTTTGTGTGATGAAAGAAGTACTAAATAAACAAAAAGAAAAATAATGTAAGTAAAACTCCCACTGAATTTGCTTGATTGAGAAATTAAACAATACTTAGGAAATATAATACTTAGTTTGACATTTAAAAATATTTAGTGAAAGGACTCAGATCACTGAACCGTGCTCTTGAAACACTATATCCTTCTTCTTAGGAAATGGAGTTTCATTGAACTGGAATTTCTATCATAATTTATTAAAAATAATTTTCAACTTTTACATTACTTGGGGAATTCGATTAGTGTAAATTAATTATTCTACACGCATAATTATTGAACGAAATACGTGGGCGTTACATTATCTCTGAGTGTCAAGTGTTGTTTACGTTACTCCATTTAATGAAATATTTAATTAGATACGTATTCTGAATATCTTTATTGATATTTGCAGAGCAAGTGTGGGTCTTCCGAAACAAACATTTATTAAGCCATGAAGTTGGTCATTTCATTAAATAAATTAGAAATCAGCATCAGCATTGTTTTACTTTGAAATTGGATTTCATTATCACTTCAGCTGGGTATGAATATATTAAACTAGTGCTGTCGGTTCCTAATGAAATTCATGATTTATAAAAATCCTCAATTTTTGAATTATTCATAATTTACTCCATATTATTTACCAATAAAGTAAAATAATATAAAGCATATACAAATGTTTATCCTTACTTAACTTATTTAACTTACCTCTACAGAATTTATTTTAAATTACGTCTGCATAAAAAACAGATAAAATTCTAATATTTATTAAAAATTATGGAATTATCAACTTAAAATTTTGATATTTCGAAGAAATTACCTCAATTTGTATATTACTAAATTTATCACTAACCTATGTAAAAACATTACGTTGTTGAATTTAGATGCTTATTAGGGCTTGACATTAATTCATGGAGTTCAAGCATTAGAAAAATGATAGCTGGTGAACTTGTATAGTGACAGAGAGGTCAATGAACCTATGAAGGCATTCTTTCGAGTCTCTGGACAATAAACTACTGGAAGAAATAAAAAATCTCATTTATGGTATGATGTAGATTATACCGATTTTTGCGAGATGTGAAAGATTCAAATTATTACTAATTCAAACATACACAATACCTATTCCAATTGGCAAATTAATTAATAATTTTATTTGTGTTAATTATTGATTGTTAATTAAATCAGTTGATTAAAAAAAGAAGAACCTACAGTTATGTCTTTTATTACTATCAGTTTATAACTCGCAAATATGAACTGTAAATCTATGAAATAAATAAGAAAAATTCTAATAATAAAAATACTATATTTTGAGAAGTTATAAATTGAGTTAGCAATTTTAGTGTTTTCTTAGGCACTATTACAATCATTGTGATAATTGTTTAGTTTAATCAAGACACAGTTAAACTCGAAGGAGAAATATACGGGTGCAAAATTATTAAGCCAATGAGTAAAATATATTTTGTTTTATATGTTCAAAAAATGGCAGAAAAAAACATGCGCAACCAATCCTTGAAAGAGAGATGTCCGTTACAGAGAAGTTTTTATTAGGATTTGTTTAAATATATGTATATATGGCGGCAAAAAGAATGTTTTATTAAAGATGATAAGAAAGTTTTATTGGTAGATTTACATTTTGAAAAGGAAATGAAATGCCTTTATATTTAGAAATATATTTAGATTGGTTTCAATCTTCCAGTTCTTCTTCAAACTGTGAGATTATATTTTTTGAAAGCTAAAATGTCGGTGGGATTGTTAAGACTATGAGGGTTCCACACTATCGCTGGAGGATCGTTTTTTATTATTTTTTTATGGTGATATTAAGAGCAATGAATGATATTGGCTCCATGTGGTGATGGGTTTAATGAAACAGCTGCTCCCTGACGCAGCACACTGACGGAATGTGAGAGCTCATCAGATTATGAGCTGGGTTTGATAAGATACTGTAACCAGCGGGGAAGTACTGGGTAACCTAAGGCTCAGTAAAGCCCACATAAAGTCTTATTATTATTTTTTTTTTAATACAACAAAATATGAATGTATATAATGTTATAAAAAATGTATATTAATTAAATTTTCAAGTTAATAGCAAAAATATAACTCCATAGTTTAAAATTTGCTCATCTAGGTTTTCTAAAGCACTAATTACAAATTTAACTTGGTTGTTTCAGTTTTTTTAGAAAGTATCAAGAAAGTAAAGTTTATAGGAATTTTTTTTCGGTTATAAGTTACAACAAATGTTATTGTTCTATTTATTATTTTACTGAAATTCAAGAAGAGACAATAACTTTCTTTTATTCGTTTTTTTTTTCGTTTATGGACATTTAGAGATACATGGATATATGTCCCTTTTTGACGGGAAATGGAGCGACTAAACTAAAACTTCATCATAATCAAAATCATAAATATTTTTTTCTGCTTTAAACTTAGTAAAATAATACATAGAACAACACAGATGGACTACTTTAGTCCTAATTTCCAGATTTGGAAATGTTTTTGATCTTCTACCATTAAAAAAGAAGAAGAGTTAGGTAAACATAGTAAAATTAATAACGTTCATTGATACTACTGTTGGTTGAAACCTTTTATGTTTCGTTGTAATAAAATGTTATATTTCTTATTACTGTATTAAGATAGTTATGAATTTTTGGAGGACCGGTGGTTTTATTAATTAATTTACCCTATATAAGTAATTATGTATTTAAAAATGATATTCAAACAATTAGTACCGATAATGTGGTTTAAAACCAGTTTCGCTAACCAACCTACTTTGTTTGTATGAATTGGATTCATCTTTTGTTTCATCATTTATTATGATGAAGGCAATGCTTCCCTTCAGGACATTTCTATTTATTGAAATAATTGAAATAAAAACATTATTATTATGTTTTCTCTTCTATCATCTGAGCCATATCTATCGTAATAAATTTTCTGTTTTACTTAATTAAATAACTTCTTCTATAATTTATATTTATTCATTTTCCATTATATAGAGATGATTAATTATTAACTGAAAAAAGTCTAAAATCTATTATTTAAAATAGCATTCCCAGTAAATAGATTTTTACGTAAAAGCTGCTCTAAGATCCCAAACACCTTAAGTAATTTAAATTCTGTATGTTTAAATTTGAACACAGCCTGACAACAAATACACAAATTTTTTTGTGTGATTTGGTTTATTAGACTCAAGGGTAGGGGCAATCCTTAAAACGATTCCGTTTCAACCTTCATTTCACTAAGCTCTGAAGAAACTGCAACATTGGCTCACAGTAAATAGTTTAATTACTTTTTTTTTATTTATGTTGTTACCGGTATTACACACAGTCAATCAGCGGTATTCCAAATGTTTTTATTTAATTATTTACCAAATTATTTTTTTTTTTCAGCATCAAAGTTATTTAGTTTATGAACTTTAAGATTTTTTTTTTCAATCTTCAGTTACAGATTTACTGTTATTATTCCTTAGATATTTTATTTTTATTAATTAAAATTATTTAACATTCTAAATCGTAAGAAGTATCTTTTTTGCATGAGACTGAATTCCCCAAATTATCAATTGCTAAAAGCGTAAACATAATTATTATGGTGATCATGATAAAACCCATAAGATAATAAAAAAAACCTAAATAAAATAAAAAGTGTTTTAAAATTTTGTTATTAGCGTCAAATAAATTAATTTAGCGACGCATAAACCTATAGAAATAATACTGATTCAAATCAAAGAAAATTAATAATTATTCATATATTAAGGTAAAGTAAACTATGCTGAAATCCTGTGGCATTTTAAAATCTCAAAATCATAGTTCTTTAAATGCAACTGCATGTACGATGAAAATAATTGTAACTTAATAACTCTATTGAGGGCAGAGTGAAAAAGTACATGAAAGCTGGCTTCTGCACACCTACGGTGAATTTCCCATTAGAGTGATTCTTCGAGCGGAAAATTAGCAATAATTCTCAAAATGGAACTTCGCTAATAACAAAAGTGGAACAAGCTCCCACGGGGGATTGGATATGGTGCGTGAATACTTAATGCATACTAGCAAGTTTTTTAATGAAAAAAAAATCCGGCTACAAGTTCATAATTTCGTTTTCCTTTATACAATCATAGAACTTTTGAGTAATGTTTCGTACTAATACTATCTGTATGTAGTAGATACGAATATATTAGCGTTGGAATGAATATGTGTTTGAAATAAACTATTATATGTGGTACATCATAAACGAATCCTAAAAACACGCCAAAGGTGATAAGTTAAATGATCGCAGGTTTGTCATGTCTCAGTCAATGTAAATCGACATTTTATTTTTTAATGATTATTATTACCAAAATCTTTGCAGATAATTTTTTTTCTAGTAGCATTTAGGTTTTTTTTTTTTTTCAGTTGGGTCCTATTAGAGTAAGATGAGAATGATCCGATTGACGACTAACTACTAGTATTCACGACTATCTACTAAAGTTTTAGTCAATATTTGTCGATAATTGGGAAAAAAATGGTTCATTTGACAAAATTTCCTTTATCATAATTGTCTCCTGCATAGAATCATATTTATAGAACAGGAATGAAACAAAGGGAGAAAGTAAACTAAGAATGGAATCGTAGAAATTATTATTTTTTCAGTGTCTTACTGGAGTTAACAATCTTAGTAGCACTATGTTAATAAAGCAGCAATATTTTTCCGTGTTTTTGTTTCATTAAAATTAACACCACTAAAATAAATGAAGAGTCAATTTAGCACTTAGTAAGGTAGTACTAATTCCCTAAAGAGATTACGATTACGTTCTACCGCTGGAATTTTCCTAAATTAAGGTTACTTACTTAATAGAGGCTGGGTGCACCCCAGGTGAGGAGGCCCGAACCCACAGGGTGGACTAACAACTACAGAAACAATATAAATCATTACCTGTCGTAGTCTAATTCAAACCCAGGTCCTTGGACTGCGTAACTCACTCAGTTACTCCGGTTAATACTAAAACGATACTTTTTCCAAGATCTATGGAAGAAAGAAAAAAAAAACTAAAATTTTGATAAATGAGGAGAAGATGGTTGGGGGTGCGGTCAATGAAACACAAATAAGTAAGATTAACTTATTTTAATCCGGCTACAAGTTCATAATTTCGTTTTCCTTTATACAATCATAGAACTTTTGAGTAATGTTTCGTACTAATACTATTGCTGTATGTAGTAGATACGAATATATTAGCGTTGGAATGAATATGTCATTAATCATACTTATTTGGGTTTCATTGACCGCACCCTTAACCATCTTCTCCTCATTTATCATCCACGGTCAACTATCTCTCATAATTATAAAATTTTGATAGTTTAAAAAAAAAAAACGGGCATTATATCGATCTGCAACCTTAGATTTGAGCACACTGACCAAAAAACTGGGGGTACTAAATTTTACAACAACAATGAAACTTTTCCTTATTTGCTCTTTTACTTGAACTAAAAGTTTCATATAAAAAAAAAAAAAAATAAAAAAAAAATAATACTTCGTATTTTCCT
The DNA here is from genome assembly GCF_000696795.3 of Halyomorpha halys. Taxonomy (NCBI): domain Eukaryota; kingdom Metazoa; phylum Arthropoda; class Insecta; order Hemiptera; family Pentatomidae; genus Halyomorpha; species Halyomorpha halys. Next base: position 1,535,197 of record NW_027114928.1, read on the forward strand.
CCTCAAACAATATTGTATTAAAATTTTAATTATAGGTAACTATTGAATTAATTAAATAAAAATAAAACAAATTTAATTTTAAAATTCATTATTTATTCAAACTTCAATATTTATTACCATTCGATGGGAATTTTAGTTTCTTAATCAGTTTCTAAATAGAAGAAAATGTTTTATTTTGCATGGTTATGATTAGAAATTCCAATCTGAAATTCGGTCATTTCTTTAGTCGAATAAATTATTAACCGACTAATGTACAAACCTTTTATTCGTTGAAGTCAATTCAAATAATTAAGGGGAGCAATATCATAGGGAAAAAGTCAGCTTGAAAGGAATAAACAAGGCAAAAGAATATAATAAAACAAAACAAAAAAACTAAAAAAAAAAAAATTAGATAAAATAATTTCCAAAGTCTAGACTTTTCCTAGAAATTGAATCCAATATTTATCACGATTTAAAAAAAATACTCGTTTAGAGAGGAAATACAGAAAAAGTTGGTTTCAAGATAAGGATAGGGATAAAAATATTTCATGATAATCTGAGGGAGAGGGGAAGTAATATTATTTAAATATCAAATTTATGTAAACATTTTCCTCAAGAAATTTTTTTTTAAAACTTTGTGACATGAACATTAGTTATGACTACAGTAATAATGAACCAATATAAATTTCATTAAAAAATCTATCTATTCTAGAACAATAATTTAAGTAAAAAAACTCCTTACATATTAGATACTCAGATTTTACTTACTATCCAATTAACCTATAACAACTTTATTCATAATAATATATTGTTGATCAATGTTTGAATTAATAGAATTCAACATCTACAATTAAAATTATAATTGACATGAAAATGATTTTTTTAAATTCTAGATTATATTAAAAGTTGAAAATAAGTAATATCCTGATAAATAAGGAGTTAAAATATAATTATAACATTGACCATGAGACTAAACAATCTGGCGTCCTTCATAATAAGTACATTATTAAAGTTTCGTCGGACCAATTATCTATTTTTTTTATTCTATACTTTAAATGAGATAATAAAATTTTCCATTTAATGGCTATAGGATAAGACGCTAATGAACAATAAGTGAAAATGATTTTTCATTTTTTAATATGAACTTAATAAGTGATTTAAAATTTTAGGATAATTCTGTTAGTAAATTTACATTTTCCAGCTTATTTAATTTTTTTAACTCAAATTTAATTATGAAATGTTATCTAATTACAATTATTTAATTATAAATTACGTAATATAACAAGAAATCTTAAATTTTACTGTTTATTACCAGTAGTAGGGCAGAATTTCGTCTGAAAAAGAGGTTTTTTTCAACAGAAAATTTTTAGTTAAACTTAGTTGCCAGTTTCCTTTTGAGTTCAATGACCTTAGGTTCTCCAGGAAGAGCCATAAGGTTGTCCAGCAGATTACCTATTTACCTAGGCCGGAGTTCAAGGCGAATTAGTTTAATCTGTTTCTTTATATTATCTAGAAATTTAATAAATTCATATTATCAGGTAGGAAAAGGGCTTTAGGAAAGAGTGCGATAATGTACATATATTGACTGGGTCTTCTGTGAAAAACTAGTTTATCTTTTGTTAAATTGTTTGCAAAAAAAAAAAGGTAGCAAATTTTGAAAGCAGAGTTTACGTTTTGTTAAACTGTATTTTAGGCATGAAGAAAGTTGACAAAAGTTTTTAACACCTCAATCTGTCCTTGAATAAAAATTTGAATAGAAATAGAAAATTAAATAAAGTTTATTTTCTGAATCATTTTTCAATTTCAATGCAACCTAAATTTCTAGTGCACATAATTGGGATTACATGAACTCATGTTCATATATTTATATTAAATAAAAACATCTTTTATGATACATTTTTTATTACTCTACTTTTGTTGATAGGAAAAATGTATTAAGTTTGTAAAAAATATTTGTCTTTTTATATGGTTAGATGTGGCGGTTCTATTTTTTGACGGATACAGCCTTAAATTGCACCAACTGTTTATTACTTGATGTTTTTTTATCAAATTCTTAAAATCTATGTATTAATTTTTATCTTCTGTTTGAATTAAAAAATTTAGAAATTAACTTTTTTTGTTTGGGCCTTTTATCTTATTAGTACCCCAATGAAGCTGAGGTATAAATTTAAGACTTAATCAACTAATTGTAAGAAAAAAGCAGAATATAAGGGAAAACAGTTGAAAATCTGAAGGAAAGTAACCCATTTTGACATATTGAGAAAATGTATTTTACCAGGATTATTTCTATGAATGCTCGCTTAATTTTATCTTTGTAATCAAAATAAGTTCAACTATGGATTTTATATGCTGTAATAATTATCAAAGTAATACGCCTTGGGTTTGGAAACATTAGTGTATCTAGAAAGTTCCTTGGGGGGAAATAATAAGTGAAACGTATGTGGGACTGACATGAGATTGATTACCGAGGAAACTGGTTGCCATAGCGATAGAAGCAAGGTCGCCCAATACTGACCCATATGCCGAACCCTTTCAACCCCTTGCGTCCTTCTTAATTTTCTTTACAGGGGTTATTTTCCAGAGAAGGGGTTTTCCAGTTTTCTACAGAATGTATCGGACATATTTCATAATATTTCTGGAAGCTAGATATGATTTTAATGATTGTGCACATCGACTTATATTATTAGATAATCCTTATAACTGTAAGACCAGTCAACAGAAATTTGACGTATGGGTTTGAAATGTCCAATTATGATTATTTTCCTTTTATTTGGTAAGTAATTAAATAAAACTATCGTTTTACAGACAACGGCGTATCCAGGACCAAAACTAGGAGGAAAGAAAGCCAGTCAATTGGGGAGGGGCTGTATAAACCATAATCTCTCAGGTTGTTACATTTTTGCACTGAAAAGGAGAATGAAACCAAAATTTTAAAAACATTATGTATAACTGTCAAAGTGCTTTATTAGTTATTACAATTAGTAATTGCTTGATGAAAAAAACTTTTTTTACTCCAGCAGCACCCCCCTCTAGACCACCCCCATGTTTACAGATATAATATGCTTTTGGGCATTTCGCTGTTTTGCTTTGATAGTGTCAAACAAATATTATTTTATTTTATTTTTTAATAGACGTATTCCAAAGATGCAATCTATCGAAGATGTCAATAAAAAAATTGAAAATTGTCGTATGTGACTTTATCGAAACAAAGGAGCAATTAACACAATAGCTTTTAATAATCTTTATATAGGAGAACAAATTTACATATATGCCAAAATATTTGTTATATTCATTTAATATAAGATAAAATTTTCTAGTATTTCAGATTTAATTCACCCCTTTCCAACTAATACATTCTAAGATGCAGTTCTCATTATTAACAATTACTATATTCCCTAAAGTTTTCAAAAGTGTCGACCTCCGCATTTCAATGTTTATTGTTTTTTTTTTTATTTACTTTAATTTTTTTTTACTATTAAGTCAAAGAATTGTATGAAGGACTAATGAATTAAATTAATTTTGAATTCTTTGTGCAATCTCTTTGAACGAATGTTCTTCTCAATATTTTATAAAATGAGAGAGAAAGTTTTCTAACCTCATGTGGAAAATGTTTCCTTCCCTTATAAATCTCTTTTGGAATAACTGTGTCATAAAAAGTAATACTAATGCTATATTCATTTTAATAAAAAAATGTCTTGCATTATAAAAGTAATAAGACAAGATACATGAGCCGCATAGTTTTGAAATTATTAAGTACAAAATTACAAAACATTGCTTACAATGCGAAAGAATTAGTATATAATAAATCCGATCATCTAACTACTTTCTTAAATAAAAAAAAATCTCTTTTAAAAAATATATACAAATTTTAATTGTATATCATAATAATTTATAAATTAATTTCAACAGCGAGAAATATGTAATGCTCCATTTTTTTTTTTTTTTTTTTTTTAATGAAAGCAATAAATATTTTCTTTAAATGGGACAGATACCCAAGCACAGAGTGGAATGGGAACCTATCAAACGACTGAAAAATTAATGACTCCAACTTAAAAAAAAATATATAAGTTGTCTAGTGTCCATCAATTATCCTGTACTAAAATATACCAACCTCAATGCCATAAATTGACACAGCCATATTTACATAAGCTATTACCTTCATCAATAAAATTATTTATGACTGGAGTTAGAGCCTAAAGGTCAAAGTTCGTGGCTTTCGGAACGTACCTCAACTTTCTCTATTTAAATATGCTCATCGAATATAAAGGACAGATCTAATGGGCTTCCATGTATTTTATTTTATGGAGCTGAGTTAGAGACATTGGAAAATATTGATTTTTTTTTTAATAGTTTTAGTTTGATATATCATATCGTTATTGAAATTTGAAAATGTTAAACTGATATTTAAAAAAACAAAAAAAACCCGATACAAAACGACTTAAGAAATACTGGTATATTTTTTTTCTATCTTAGTAATCGCTGTTTTGCTCATCCTCTGGTTATCGTGTGATTTAGTTGAATTTAGCATGTTAATGATAAAACCGAAGCGGAAATGCTAACTGCACCGTCCGATTTAGCCATCCTTTTTTTTAAAGATTAAATGCCTTACAGGAACTGAAATTCAAATATGCATGCTCAAAAAAAAAAAAATTAAAAAATTCACGACACGTTATGATAATATTATTATTATATATTGATCAATATGGACATTCGCATCTTGTCTACTCTTCTAGTAACCGGTTTAATTACGCTCAATTCAGATAAATATTGTCGTTTATAAATTTAAATATTTTCATCCAAGTCCCCTAAGGGCTCTCTGGCCCTTTTACTTTGTTACGTGTCCCGTTAATTTTCCCTAAAAGACCTCGATTAATCGGGTTTCATGCCCGCTTCTGCTGAATAAACGCCATTCAGTATCAAAGAGACCCCTGTCTCGTTTTATGGATATTACCAACATTATCGTCGATAACCTTTACAGATGTCCGTCTGTAATTCACAATTAAAAAAAACTAAAACGTGAATGTTCTAATGGGTCAAAAGGTTTTTTAAACTTCAATCATCCAACTACTAGGTACTAGGTTTTTAACAATTTTCATCTCTTTTTTTAGTCTGTCATTTTGAAATTTTTACTAACTAATATAAAAAGAAAATCTCCTAATCAGATTGAATATGGTTGTGAAGGATGTAAACTTCAAGACTGTCTTAAATTTGATACCGAAGTTATATCGATATCTCAAATTATATGATCTTCAAATAAATATTAGATAAAATGAACCAGCCTACCTGTTTCATCATGAAAAAATAAATTTTTAAATTAGTATGACAAAATTATATGAGCCTACAATATTTTGTTTTTATTACAATATAGTCTTGAAATTTTGATTTATTATTTGAAATAATGAGCCTTAGTAATCAATTGAAATTCGAATACAAAAAAATGTATACAACAGACACTGTCTTCGATAAATGCAGCTCATATTTAAAAGGTAGCATAATTCTTTACGAATACAAATTACACACATATAAATCCGACTGTTATTGCACACAGTAAAGATATGACATTTTAAAAGTGCAACTATTTTTCAAAGGTATTTGGGCAGGTTCTTATGTACACCAATTCACTTGTCCAACAGTTTTCGCTATAACAATAATAATATAAATCTCCTAAAACATTTTAGGAGTGGTTATTAACTTATTAGCCTCATTATAGATAATTAAATAGCAATCAAAGATCTTCTTGGATCAGAATTAGGGACATAAGATCCACCAAAAAATGTATTAGTGTTGGCATTCGTAGTGTCTGGAAGAGTCGTGTGAAAGCACACACCAAATATTTTATTATTTGTTATTTACTAATACTTATGCTTAATTCATTAAAATTTGAGTAATTTTTTATTTAATTTAAGCCCTTGCGTGTCTAATTATTCTTATCAATCAGCTTATTGTCCAGCATAATCGTTCACTAAAAATGCCAGATTAGGCTGTTCCGTGACCCGAAGATCAATGGATTAAGCAATGAGATCTTACACTCGTGTCTTTTTCAGTCGTGTTTGAGTTATTTCGCTGCATAATACAATACTCGTGATAACATTTTTAGCGTCATCAAAATCTCATTTCTGAATTATTTAAAACTTAAAAAACAACCATTGCATTATTATTTACACTGACTGGAGGTTATAATTTCAATGTTTTTATTTTTAGACAATCATTTTGAGTTCACTCTAAACTAATATGGTACAGAATACTTTAAAATGAATCCTATTAGAAATTTCAACTAAACATTGTTCAGCGTTTATAATCTTAATAAATTAATAGTGTTGTTCAAATTTAGTCTTACAATAATATGTCTGTAAAAAATATACTAAAATGACATTTGAAATATTTTAATCATTACTTTTAACGAAACTTAGCAGAAAGTTCTTACAAAATATTTTATTTTTACTACACAAGTCATATAGTTCATTAAAAAAAACATTAAATTAATTTATTTTCCTAATGGATTTTCCTGGAAAAGGGTGGCTACGTTTATCCGTACCATAGGGCGTTGTTAATGGCGAAAAGCTCTCCCAGATATGTCCTATAAAGACTCTTGTAGCGATAACAGTCCGAGAGTGTGTTAAAGTTATCAAACACCTCATAAGCCGCGGAATACGCACATAAAACCGCCCCGGAAAAATAATAGGTAAGGCATGAAAAACAACATGAATTTTTCAACGAAGTTCACTTTTGAATTAAAATTAAAAAAACGTTCACCCATAAATGATAACAACTACACAAATTGTTAAGGAGAAAGAAAATATAGAAAAATTTATTTGTAAAACTCTACTGCAAATCAATTTTTATTATATGCCTTTGTTCATTTAAATTCCTTTAAAAATCAAAGGCATAGCAAAGCGTTAATTCGATACAAAATTAAATAAATTTCTATATGGAGAAAAAGTCACAGTTTGTTGTAATAAAAAAAGAAACTACTCTATCAGACGTTTTGGCCAATCTTCCGGTCAGATTTAAGCTGAGTTGATTCTCTTTATAAAGGTAGGAAATACACTGGAAGAATAATAAATTGCTAATCAATAACAATTAAAATATAATATATTTACAATAAAAATAATATATTAAATAAAAATAGAATACAACAGTAACTACATTTTTTTCGTTATTTATAATTAAATTCAATTTTAAGGATCCAAACTAAAATATCATTTTAATTAAATTATCTATTACTTATAAAAAATTGAATAAGGATATAGTAATACGCATAATTAAATAGATACGAAGTTAATATAATAATTGAGAATAATAAACTGTTTAATAAATAAAATAATCGGCTAGAATAATATAATAGACTATAATAATAGACAATTATTTACCATATAGAAGATAAAATATGACGGAATTTAAAAATCCTTTCGAGCCAGCGAGTGAGATTTTTTAAGTTGTTATTGGATCCTAAGAAGCTACGATTTTAATCTTTAATTTAAAAACAAAGCAGATGTAAAGTTTTTTTCTTTTATAACGAAAAAATATCTCTCATTAACTTTTATTTGTTTTGGTTTTTTTCTACTAGAGTTCCAGGTAATGAAGACACTACAATTACTTCTTCTTTTTATCTTGTTTTAACCCGAGTATTTAACATAATACCTCATTTTGAAAATTATAAACAAAAGAGAACGTAATATTTAATTTTTTTTAGATATAATATTAGCCAGTACTGATCAATCATATTTATGGAATTATCAAGTTTATGGAATTATTTTCCACATTACGTGAAAGTATCATACTTATCGCAGATCCTATGAAATTTTTACAGAATAAAAAAAAAATGGAATTATATAAAAATAAATAAATCATAAGAATAATTAAAAATATCTTTAATGTTTATACGATCCCTGCCACAAGTTAAAATGGACACTACTGAGGATACTGTCTTATTTTTAATGAATGTTAGAAGTTTTATTGCTTAAATTATTTGCAGCTTGAAGGTTGTAAAAGAAAAACTTTAAATCTTCATACAATGCTTTAATACCTAAATTAATTATTTATTATATCATTAATTAAATTAAGAATAAAAAAATCAAAGAATCGTTTTCTATATATAGAGATAAATAAATTAATGTTTTGTTTTTTTCTTTTAGATATTGTTTTCAAGATATTTTATATTTTTCTTCTACCTTCATAAATGGCCTAGGTATTGGCGCATGAAACGTTTAATAGGGCCCCATTTTTAAACCAATAAATTATGATCAGCATTAAATGAGTAATCGAATAAATAATTTCTTTCCTTATTTAGAACGTACTTGCTCACTGTTGGAGAGCAATAAACATAGGCTGGCTCATGATTTAGCCAACTTTCTCCGACTTCACACTTGCCCAACAGTCCATAAGTCGGTTGGTGTCTTGTATCGCCGTGTAACGAACGATTCAAATGCAACAGTTTAAGAACTGGTACATTACGCAAACGTAAACAAAACATGTCCAACATGCCACCGTCATCGAGCTGTACCGATTTATAAGGAATCACATAGGCACCACATATGGAGTCCTGGTAGTAGGGGAAATAACCGAATAGTAAAAATAAAATTTACTTTCGTATTCGTAGCGTAATGTAGTATAAAATAAAAAAAAGATGGATAATTGTTAAAATTAGATAATAATAGTATAATTAAAAATAAATAAAGACTTAGCGAACCCAAACGTCCGTTACCAATGTCACCAGTCGCTGCCCAACACACATATACTCAATGATGACCAAATCTACCAGATCAGTCTTAATCCAATTCTCCCCCTACGCTTCGGTCCACCCCTCCGATGTTTACCCGTCGGGTCATTGTTTATCAACATTTTACAGATCTGTTACCACAGCCTTACACGCCCATCTTATATTCACCGCAATGCTATAAGCTGAATTATATTTACCGAGTACAGTTTCCTCAATTCAGCGTTGTGTACCCTTCTAATTTTCCGTTTAACTCATCCTTTTTCGGGCCAAATATTCTGTGTAGTATTTTATTTTCGAAAACCTTAATTCTCTGTTCTTAGCTTTGTAAAAAGAGGCCACTTTTCACACCCGTAAAGAACAGTAGGAACGATAATATTTTTATAAATTCCAACTTCTAAGTTCCTCGCTAAGACGCTATCTAAGGATTTCGAAATTGAATAATAGCAAGTATTTCTCGCCTTTAACCTAGATTTTATTTCCTCATCAAAATAAAAGTATATAAAATTTAATTATTATTCATTTAGGCGTAATTAACAAAAAAAAGGGGGGAGTGTTTGTATCCAATGTGTTTCTCAAATAACATCATTATAACACAAATTATTTATTAAATATGTTAGTTTGGTAATTAATTTACTTAATTAGTATTATTCCCTACTTTTAGAAAAAAAAATGTAAATTTGGGGCGCTAACAATCATGAAAAGTTAGGTTAGGTATTCAGTAATATTGTGAGGTAGTAGTGTTTCTTGAACAAAGATTATACTCGGAGGTGATATGTTTATGATTACGCTTAACCAAAGTTTTTAGAAAAACTTTAAAATTTCACGTTCTAATGATTCCCAAATATATTTTCGTCTCAATAAAAAAAAAAATATATATATATATATAGTGAAAGATAACCTATATTTAAATGTAGGCGAAATAAAGTTGTTTAAAACAGAGGCATAGATAAATGAAAGAATTTTATTTAATTTTTTTTAAACTTTTTAATAACCTTTAATGTTTTTAGTGTAATTCAGAGAGAAATAGAATTATCCGATAGCTTTATCTTTATTTGCTTAATATATTTTAAAATATATAACAGTATATATTTCTTTTTCAGTTTATGGTAAAATTGAAAAAGTCATTTATCATTATAACGAAACAATTGTTTGAAAAGTTAAGTGGTTTGCTTGAATAAAACATAATCGTGATAAAAAAAAGTTGACATTGTCTCCGCGGGGAAATTGTTTTCCTGAAATAAATTATATTCTTCATGATCTGGGGAAGAGAAAGAAAAAAAAATCCAGGTTCTTGATTCGTAAAGAGGCGCTCACATAAAATGGATTTTCAATCTTACATTAACTTTCAAGTATTTAGAAGCAATTAAACTATTTTAATTACATATCCTTGACTAACAACTTTTTTTTATAGTTATTTGGATCGGATGAGAAAAAAAAACTGGAGTGAGCAATGCCGGTAGAAAATATAGGCCATTTTTGGAATTCTTAATTTTAACCGTTAGTTCAGAAACTATATCGCGTTGTCAGGTGTAGTCCGGCATTGGATATTTACGGTTAGAAATCTGTCTAAGTTTTTTTTCTATGTCATCTGATTTCCTATGCCGGATTTCACATGGATATAAATAGGACAAATAATAACCTAGACACTCTGGTAAGCTAAGTGCGTTAATTTTTAGGTTGTAAAAAAGGAATGTTAGAAAGATTTGTTAAAACCATTAATAAATGTAACAATATTTTAACCAGAAAAATAACTATGTAATTAATTTTTGTGATTATTTATATTTTTTTTTCATTAGAGGAAGATGTTTGTTTCTTCGATTTTCAGAGTTACAAAAACCACCTCAAAATTCTAATCATTTGGTTTGCTCTATCCAAATGAATAGAATTAACTAAGCTTTTTGTTTCTTCAGCATCGCTCATTAAGCTCAATTGAGACAACACGTGGCGGACCGGGATGAGTAACCTCTATCTTCCTCAATTAAAAGTTTGAAGTCAATCAATTATTATTTAGGTTATAAAAGATTTTTAGCTTAAGGATTAAGAAGAAAGATTGATAACTGAGAATCTAATTTTCTATTTAGACTTATAGGTTCCACTGCATCGTCATTTCTAAAAATAACTGAACTAAAATCTAATGAATTATATAGACTTCCCATTTTTCAATTTTTTTTTTCCTTTGCTATCTATCTATATATGGGCAAACTTATTACCTAACCAGTAGAATAGAATAAAAAAAACAATAGAAACTTTTTTGAGAACATGTGCTTAATTTAATTTAAGTTTAGGTATTTGATCCTCTTTGTAGAAAAAAAACTTTCTTTTTTTCGTTTTCGACGTCATCTATTTCATTAAATATTCTCTAACTGCAAACGATTTTTGATTTTTATGAAGGAATTTTTTCATAATTTTTAATTATATGTCTATTAATGATTTTAAATTTTATATTTTTTAAACATTTTTTTTCTTTTTATAATACTTTTTTATTTGTTTCTCGTCCTTGAATCACATTGTACATGGAAAAACAATGTGATTGTAACAGAAGGCGCTATAAATTTGCAACGAGGTCACAATTGAGATAATTGAGTCCATGGAACCTCAAGTTCAGTTGTGGCATCTTATGACAGCTTTTTTAGAATTTTTTTTCTTCAACTTTAAAAATTTCTGCGATAAACGGACCCAAATCATCATTACTGTTTTTCTACAGATAATAAACAAAATTAGGATAATAGACAAGATCGTTACTGTTTTTCTACAGATAATTAAACAAAATTTCTTTAATTAAAAAGCTAGGTGGGAGATTTTCACATGAAATGGAAACACTAAATAATTATAAATTTGCTGAACAAACATTGCATTACAGTTCCATTATTATTTGAAATTTCCATTTAAATGTTTTAAATGATATTGATATAGAATTGATTGTTATGTATTTCCTTTCCATTAAAAAAGTAATAAAATTTTATATAAGTTTAAATAGTTAGTATATGACGGTCCATGGTGCAACAAACAAATTTGATAAGGTTATCATTAAAATTACGTAAATGGATTTTAAGTCGTTTAGAGAATCCTTTTAATATTTTTTTCTTATCTAAATATTTTTCCAATCAATTGTTTGATCCATTTAATAATTTTGTAGGAAGTACATGATAAAGCCGCATAATGATGTTTTTATTTATCTTATTAATATTAACTTGTATTCGGGTTGTAAGGCGCTGTGCCAACAACTCCGGCTCTTTCTCTTTTGTCTTGTAAATGTACATATATAATTATTCGTAGAATATAATTATTGCACACTAACTCAAACCTACGCAAGTTTAGCAATGCTATATCCTATCCTAAATAAAAAATCCAAATTAAAACCAGAAACAACTGTTCTTTCTCAGTTCAAACAATTCTCAGGCATTTATGAAAAGGAAAATCCTAAGAATTGCAGTGGATGCTCCTTGGTTCATAAGAAATAGCCAATTGCATCAGGAATTTAAAATGGAGTTGACAGAGGATTCCAAAAAAAACTGTCCATGAAGTTCCGCTCCCATTTACTGGCAGTAAAAGGAGTAGTGACCTACAACTTGGGAAACCCAACCTCAACCCGACGACTGAAGTCCAGCCTGCTGCAGGACATTCTATTATGAATTCTATAACTGAAACTACTTCTATTTTATTTATTTATTATTATTAATATTTCTCTCTTTGTCTTTTTTTCAAATAAATATTTTTTTTATCATTAGAATTTCTTTCGTTATTTTTGTTATTACTTTTCTCTCTTATTGAAAAGCATTATTTTTATCAACTTATTTTACCTTATTTTCTTTTAATTATAAGTTTGTATATAGTTAGGGGTGTCTTTCGTATGAGACCCCTATAATCAATTGTTAAAAAAAATGTAAGGGTTGTATCAACCACGTAAGCCCCACCAGGCCGAGCTGGTATTAATTAAAGTATGCTTTCTGATAACGGGTTATCTTCACTATGTTCTGTGATGTCAGAAGTCGGTAAGTTATGAGTCCTCAGTCGAGTCAGAGACTGTTTATTTGGGTTTGGCACCTTTGTGGTCGTCCTGTTGGCGTTTATGTCAGAAAAAGTGAGACAGTGCAGTGTTGGGACTGAATTTTGAAAATGTAATATTTCTTATTTGACAACATTATGTCATAAGTATACTCAGTCATGGTATAAATTGAATTAATAATGTCTGAGCGATTTTTTATTAACTAATTTTTTTTTTAAACTTATATAGTATATCAAATATTTTTTGAGGTATGATGTTTATGTGCCTTGGCAAAATTGGGTATATTTCTTTGGCCTTACAACATATTTGTTCATAAAAGAGCAAAAATAGAAATTTATAGTTCCTAAAATAAACCTTATCGAAATGACTCAAGCTTTTCATGATGATTCAAAAGGTGGATATTCGAAAGTTTATTCGAAGACTGATTAGATTAGAAGAATCAGTTTAAAAAAATAATACAAAGTAAAAGCGATGACTAGTAAATATGTTTTAGAGACATTCCTTTTGATAAACATCACTGAAAGATAGTAGAAGACAAATGTTTTTTACAAAGTGATAAATAATAATAGTAATATCTGAGTCATTGGCGTTTCTTATAAATTTTCCCTTGACCCTGGGTCGGTCTGACATTTGGTAACCTTTTCAATGGCGCGTTCATGGTCCACTCCGCACGCAGTACCAGAACGACGAACTTTGTGATTCATCACTGACTGTAACGGAATTTTATTTTCAAAATTCCCTAAGCCTATAAGTCACTTTTTTTTTGTTAACGTAAAAATAACAAATTTTTCTTATAATAGCGAGAGATAATATTTTAAGCAGGAAAAAAAAGAAATTATTAATTATTAATTCTATTTTGTAAAATTATTCTGTTTATACTTTCTTTTTATATATTTTTTATTTTTCTATACTTACTGTGGTTGTTATCTTGTTTTGTTTTTAGCCCTGAAGAAGGCTAGAAACTCTAGCCGAAACGTCGGCACATTAAAATAAGTTAATCATACTTATTTGTGTTTTTCATTGACCGCACCCCCAACCCATCTTCTCCTCATTTATTTTTTTTCTTTTTTGGAATCTAGACGATGGTCTGGAGGTGTCCTTTAACTTTACCTACGGTCGTTCATTTATCATAGAAATTTGTTTTTCAAAATTTGTATATAACTAATAAAGAGTTCCTAAAATATAAATTGTAATTACTACAAACAATAACGATTATTAATATATTAAATTTCGTCTAACTTTACAAATATATTAAAGTTATAATACACTGTCTTAAAAAGCATAATTAAAACTAACTACTCAATAATACATTTATAATAGCAGATAATGGACGATATTTAAACGATTATTTTAATTGTCGTAACTTATTATTTATATCATATAAAATTGGTCAAGGCAGTAGCTTAGTGTAGAAGCTCAGTTCCTAAGGTATTGTACTACTAACTACAAGAACCTGGGTTTGAATCCGGCTGGAGCAGAAATAATTATTTATTCTGTTACTGTTACCGTGAGTCAACCCTGTGGGTTCGGGAGTTCTCCAGGGCTCCACTCAGCCTCTGTAAAGTGAACAAGCCATTGATTTGGCTTTCAAATTGGTACAAATTTCAAATTGTACTCTTCATTGGGGGAAAAAAACTTTGTGGTTGAGCGGAACCTTGAACAATTTATTGATTTCTGTTTTAGAGGCATTGAAGGTATTATAATCTGCACGTTAACGATAACATTAAAATCCTTTATCAGCAAAACTTTAAAAAAATAAAAATGTGAAATAACAGGTAATGATAATTAAAATGGACTATATTATCTAACTACTGGTTATACTCTGAATTATTAGAAAAAAAATCAAAACATTATTAGAACCAAATCTTTGCAAGGGACTAGCATCTCTTTAACTACTCTACTTAAATGATAGTAACACTAAAAACGTGGATGTTAATAGAGAAATTAATAAATCGGAGATAGTTTATGGTATGAGGAATTTTCGATACTCAAATAGAAGAAATATTTAAGTTCATTCATATCCATTGAATACAAATATTCCTTATGTATGATAATAATTAGTTAAAACCTATTGTTATTTATTTAGTTTCTAGTCATTTATTTGCATCTCAGTCATTTATCATTCTCAGTTGTTTGTATTCAATTTCAGAAAGTGGATACAAGTCTTTCAAGGTACCCAAAAGTTCAATTTATAAAAAAAAAATTGTATAAGTTTGATACAAGAATATTGAATTATAAAAGTTTGAAATTTTTGATATTATCAACTTGGAATAAATTATCTCATATTTTACTTAATTCCTGTCGACTATAAAGTTCTTATTGTAAAGAGTAAGATTATTGTTTGAACTGAATTGGACTTCAATAATAAGTAGTAAAATATGTTCGATAACTGGATTGAATAAGTCTGAATTCCGAAGAATTCTTCTTCAATATCGTATAAGGGCTGGAATGGACTACCAGATGAAAGTACCAAGAAGCGACGCGAACGGCTTCTAGACGACCAAGGCTAGCAAGTCCCGAACGCCATATGTCAAGTGAGGCAACCGCAGCGACTTATACGGCAGGACACGATAAAGATCGCCGGAGTTTGCTTCACAGGAGTGCCATTCATGTTCGTTTAAAATCGCTGAGGGTGATACGAAACCACTGGTTTCGTATAACTTTGCTATAAAGAAAAAATCACCATGGTTATTGGTATACGAGATATCCTTGATATAGGAATCGGCAATGCCCAGAAGAATTAAGTTTCAGTCG
Source organism: Halyomorpha halys (assembly GCF_000696795.3). Taxonomy (NCBI): domain Eukaryota; kingdom Metazoa; phylum Arthropoda; class Insecta; order Hemiptera; family Pentatomidae; genus Halyomorpha; species Halyomorpha halys. Next base: position 1,550,655 of record NW_027114928.1, read on the forward strand.
ATCACAAGCGATAAGAAATGGTCACAACAACCCACGAATGTTGACAAGAATCATAGTAAGCAAAAAAAGAGGAGACAAAGACAAGACATAACTAAAAAGATAAACCCACAAACGTACTAAACATACACCAAGAGTCAAAACGTAAAAATAACTTGAAACATGAATTCAACAAAATTTGTATTTTTTTAATCAAGTATAATAATTGTTCTTTTCTCTATTAATTCTAATTTTGGTTAATTTACTTAAATATTGGCTGTTTTTATTACTTTTTCAGTTTATTGTGTAAATTATTTATTTACTTTTTTCAAAGGGAGTTGGTGGTCTAGCCTTTTATTTCCCCTACTGTTTATAACTAAAAATATCTAAAAAAAAGAAAAGTAATTTCAAATAATGTCATCGTATAATTCAAACTATAATTGCTCTTTAATGTGTACTATTCATTAATTATAACCATGTGACAGACTGTATATTAATCATAATTAGTAATTCCTTTTTATTTGGTTTATTTTAATTTAATTTGTTTAATATTGTATCGATAGATTATTTCACAGTTGTGCTTAGAGTAAGTACATAGAACTAACCTAATGAAAAATACAATAAAGTTCTCTCATTTTGGCAAAATTGCGATTTTTCAATCACATTTCTTTACTGAACAGATCTAGATTTTATACTATGCTTTCTAGTCATAAAATTAAATGATAATTTGTAATTTTCCAAAAAGAGAGAACTTTTAATTTAATTTTTCGTTCAGATAGCTGTATATAATTAGCAATACTGTGAAGTAATCTATCTACAATAATTAAACAACTTTAAATAAAACTAAACAAACAAAAAAGAATTATAAAATTTTAAAAAATTAAAAAACTGAAAACAATTTTCTTTTAATCTTTAATAAACAAACCATTTAGAGCTGGTTTAATCCCTTTAGAAACATTTTCTACAAATCAGTTAGATCAATCACTCAAATTATTTTTTAAGTAAGCACATGTAGCGAGTTTTCATTTAGTACCTTTATCTACAAGATTTATTTTCAATTTTTTTTTTTTTTTACTGCTTTTACTACTGTTAAAATGTTTTATTTGGTAATGCTTAAAATTGATATTATTATATTAACAATTATTTGTTCTTTAAAAAGTGAAACACAATGAATATTGTAGTATGTAGAAATCTTCACAGATATCGGCGATTACTGTTAAAGAAAATATTAACTCAGACAGAAAAGAAATCACTAAAAGAGAAAATCAATAAATGTTTCGTATTTGCAGGCTATATTTAAACACAGGTAATTGAAATATTGAAATTCTGGGCATTAATTCTGAATCTACTGTAATATATAATGGTTTTATGTTATGTGTTGGTACATCCAACATAATGCACTTATAAATATTTGGGATATTGTTAGTAAGGTTTTTAATGAAGTAGGTTTTTTTTATTATATATATTTATAACGAGGCTTAAATAAAGTCACAAACATATTATACAATCAATAAAATCGGAAAAAGTTCTGTCATAAAACAAATATATTGAAAACAAATATATTGAAAAAAAATCATATTTTTTTACTACCTCACCTTACTTAATAAAATTTTTATATGGCTTGACTAGAATTTATATTTTAGGAGACAAAAGATATTTGTTATTTTTATCCGAATGCTCACTACGGCAATGGTTGGGTTAAAATTGATGTTCCGGATTTCATATCAAAGATATGGAGACAAAAAGAAATTATCTTTTTCCATAATCTATTTTGCTTTTAGTTTTTCAGTAGAATTTTTTTGTGGTAATTATATCATAGAAATAAATATTAACAATTATACCTGATTCTAATGCAAAAACATCTTCCCTATTTGGCACTTATTATTACACGACATTTGATATATCTTAATCTTGATAATTGGATAAGTAGATGGGCTTATTCTAATTACTGTATAGTCGAGTCGACATTATGAAATGGAAAAATTAGTTTTAGGAAGATACATCAATAGGGGTGTATATAAGTCGATTTCACTGTATTTATTGGATAATAATACATGGTTATTAATTTTTCATTTTAATAAATAGTTATAATTTTTTTAAAAGCTTATTTTGGATATTAACGTTTACTAATTGTTAAAGTTGTCATGAGATTTTCTCTTGTAAATTGTCAACTTTATTTTCATTTGTTTTACTCAATTAATATTGTCCCTTTATTTTAAAAATATTTTATGTGTATTTAATTTGAAATAGTCAATTCATTTTTTCGGATTTAATTTGTCAATATTATTTTGTTTA
>NW_027114928.1:1552975-1567913 GCF_000696795.3 Halyomorpha halys
TTAACTGACGAAATAATACTATGAAAAACAGAATTTATTACACTAGACATCGGTTGGACTGCTCCAATCTTGAACGATTAATTATACTTTTTGATATTTTTATAACTTGAATAATATTTTCAATAACACTGTCAATACAAGGGCCGCAATATATAATATATTTAACTTTAACATATTTCGCCAATCTATTTCATATTCAGTTGAAAAATTACTGTAATACTTTCAACCGAATTATAAATTTTTTGGAATTTCAAAAAATGTTCATAGTCGAATTGATTCCCTATGGCATCTCTATACCTCTGAATGGTAACTAGAGGCTTTGCTTACATTTTACGTTATCCCTATAAAATTTGTGTATGAATCATTATTCTAGAGGTCTATCCAAAATCAACTTTCAATCACGTTTCTCTCAGCTTGTCACACTCCGTTTAAAGCGTTATGCCTCTAACGTATGCTTACGGATGCTTTGAGCGTATATGACTACGTGTCTTATCTCGTTGAGATGTTGCTTGTATGGCGTCATTCAGTTTTAGTAGAAAATTTCATTTAAGTTGACTTCCCTTTCTCCTTTGCGTTGGATATTCAAGTATGTTTCTCATGCTCCTAGAATTTATAGAGATTAAAATTCGACAGCGACGCGTTTCTAGAAATCTTATAGTTTATCATATCAAGAATGCTGAATCTTTTTTTTAAGTTATTTTTATAATGGGACTATAGCTAATTGATTTTGATTTGATGTGTTCAAAAAAATCTAAATTTCTGTCTTAAGCCGCGGGTCATGTATTATAGAACCCTCTGATACGACTTCGGTTAGTGATAAAGATCATGAATACTGATTGTTTTTATAATATTAATTTTATAATGTCGTTTCAACATGAAGTTTGACACGTAATCCCAAAAAAATATATTCGATTCCGAATTGGAGATTAATATAAAACGATATTATTCGAAAATATTGCATATAGATCATTTACTATTTTTGTTTATTTGTTGTATTTTAAACTAGTAAGCGAACGCAACCTAACTGCAGGAAACCGACCGGACTTTCCTCCTGGAAGTAAGATTTGAACGTGATTTTAAGAGATAATATTTTTTTTCAGAATTTTCCGTTTGCACACTATGAAATGAATATTACGTTTCATGTAGCCAAAAGATTCTGAATAATATGATTTTAAATTTTGAAATGGTGTATTGTGTAGGCATAGTTAAACTGTACTTTATTATCTAGAGAAATCAAATAGTCTAAATATAAAATATAGAGCTACTCATCGTGATTCAAGCTTACAAGCAATCTGAAAACATTGTGTACAGAAACAGTATTTATATAAAAATTAATCATTAGTACATATGAATACCTCTTATTTTTTTTTAATATTAGTCTTTTAGTATTATTAATTTATTTCTGAATGCGGTTATATACTAAATTTTTTATCCTATTTTTTTCTAAATTCTTTTTCTGTGAATATCAACTAATTTTTATATTTTGAAATTTCAGATTATTTTCCTTTCTTATTTTATGCCTGATGATATTTACTTGTTGTATATATTTTATACAGTTGTAAATAAATAAATTAATTAAAATGTCTTATGACGTTGGGCAAGATGGGTGAGGAAATGTGGCTCGAAGCAATCGGACACCTCCATACATCAATGAATGCCAGTATACTAGGCAAGATACCACGTTATAGGCTAAAAACCAGATGGATAGACAGAATCAACAAATGCGAAAGAGCTGTATGAAAACTGGAAAGCAGCAGCCTAAATATGTCAAGCGTGTACAAGGCTCAAGCCTGGTTAGGCAGCTAAAATCTACATCTATAGAACTTACCGCGAAAAACAAAAATTATATCTTATTTATTAATTTCATTGTCAAATTTAAATTATAATTTGTAAAACCATAATTGTATCATTGTATGCAGTATACTTTATTTATGGAGAAAGCACTCATGAATGAAGGGTCATTGCACTTGGTAGTTGTATTTATATTTTAAATATTTTTAGAACATATAACTAAAAACAGTTTCAACTATCAAGTGTATACTCTAAAATAATCAGACGTTCGTGTTAACTTAAATATTACTAACTGGATTATTACTAGTCAAAAATGATTAACTTCTACCTGCGTGGAAAGTTGAGTTCGCGTGTTTAACCTTATGGTTGATGGAGTTCGGACAGTACTGTGAAAGTTTTAGGCCTCTGCAACAGCGACTCAGCTCTTTAAACGAACTTCTTTAAGTATTACTATTATATATGGGTCAGTTGCAGAAACCTGATTTCTAGAACTTATAAATCATGAATATCTTGGAATTTGAATTTAATATCCGGTACCCATGAGTTATTGTTTATTATTTAATTATTTAAAATAAACATGAATCAATATAAGAATCTTTAAAAAAAAAAATCATATATTTTGAATTAAAAAGTTGAGTATAGTACTAATTATTTAATTCATTATTAGGATATCAAATAAAAGAAAATAACAAAAATTGAATATTCTGTTGTATATTTCATTACGATTTAACAAAAAAAATAAAATTATTTGTTGGATTGGTATAACTTAAATTATTTTTACAGGGTACAGTTGCCTCATTTCGGAGTTGTGTAACCTTCTAAATTCTTCAGTTATTTTTCGGTCCGAATATTTTTCGTAAAGCTGTATTTTTGAAAAAACTTAAAGCTCAGTTCTTACTTACTGAAATAAAATTACAAAAATTTCACGCCTTCAAACTTGCTTTTATTTCTATTTATATTGAAAAAACACTATTTTCTACCACTATCGTAACACAACTAATTTACTTTAATATAATATAAACATTTTAAGTTAATATATTTCCAATGAATATAATTAATCTTATTTGATAGTAATATTAGATTAAGTATTTTTCAAAACATGACAGAATTGACAATGTAACATAAAACCACAAAATGAAACATAAGCTGTTCCAAAACCAATATTAATTTACAAAGGAATTCATTATCGCGGAATAATTCACAGAACTGATTGTAGTCCTACAGTGTCACTATTTCCACGAATAAAACAGTAATGATGGCCAGTACGTTTGCGATAGTAATTAATGATGTTTATTTGTGATGATATAGCAATCCATATTGGTACTTATATAATTTCACCTGTAGTATGGATTGAGTTGACAAATGAACGGCTAAATAAAAAACTGTTTAATGTATATTTTAAAAATATTAATCCGATATGTTTGGTAAAACAAATCATGTTCCACTGACAAATACTGAAGACATGTTCTTAAAGAGTAAGATATAAATAATTATGTGTTATTATTAAAATCAACGTCAGTAATCCTGTGTGGGGGCTTCCCACAACTGTGGCGCAACCATTGAAGGGGAAAGCACTGGGCCACCTCTCAATCAATGTCATGCAAAGCTGAGAAGGAAACTTTTATATGAATTAATACTAATTAAATTATTGAAACCTTATTATTAATGCAATAGCGATATATATTATTAATATATTATCGAATTAAATTAATGTACACATTTAATTTGACATCCAATAGCACTAGATGAGTGGTTCTTAAACTGAGTTCCGTGGCACTCGCGGGATAGCGCAAGCGAATGGCACATTCTAAAAACATTACAAATATACAATTCATTCTAAAATTTATTTTTTACTGCTTCTAAAATTTGGTCCAGGTTATATAGAAAAACACCTCTTTCTGCATGTGATGTGTCGGGTGCGTGATTTGATTTTTAACCGACGATGTCTCCGTATTGACAGGATATGGGAGTTTATACGGTACCATGTGGCTGGTCATTAAAAAAAAATCCATGAAAATAATTTTCTATAAAACAATAACTTCTAGGAATTAATGATTCCTTTAGGAAATCGTACTTTCTTGACTTTTCTTTTCAATCACGCCGGCTATGGATGGTTATAAATATATTATTTCAATTAATATTAAACGATTAATTAATAGTGATTAAAATAATATAAATAAAAAATTTTTTTATTTTTCATATATTTAAATATGATCCTACATAAAAGCCTTGAAGCGTTGAAAAATATAGGTTAACCAAGAAAACAAAATAAACCGAAGTTATCCATACTAAAGTTATCTACTACGAAAGACTGAAGCTGTAATACAACAATTATACCAAACTTTGAAGAATAACTATTAGGAAATGTTGAAAATAAAACTGTGGAACCTGGCTTAGACAGGTATCTAAAATGAGTAAATCTCGTATATAATTTATAAATTTAGTGTTTGAATCGTTCATTCCTGACTTTTTCTTTTGAATTGTACTATGCATTAATTTTATATTAGTAGGAATTAATGGGATTAATTCATTTAGCATGAAAAGATTTATTAATACCTTTCTTAATATTTCTATAATAAAATACAATTCAACGTTGAAGCCTAATAGCGTAGAACTTCACATAAATCCAAACCACACAACTTAATCCGAAAAATGCACTATAGTGATGTAGTATAAAAATAAAATAAACATCGAATTTATCTATATTAAAATTATTATCAATATGAAAAATATACTTTAAAAAGATACAGATTTAAAGTATTAAAAAATTCAGTTTGAGTTCAATTCGTAGAATCTTCCAACTCCACCCACTGGGTGGGATCCGATGTGTCACGATAGGTCTATCTCAAGGGAAGTGGGAAAGATTAATTCTCCACTCGCGTCACACAGAGCTCTGCCACTACGACCTCGAAAGGGTTGTGGGAAATCAGACAGCTCACAACATTCAAGACTCATCTTATCTAACATAAAAAAAAAAAGTTTATTTAGTAGGATTTGTCTAATTATTTTATGAATTGTAGTATATTCCTACAATTCAAGTTGTTTTTTTTTAAAAAAACTTAAGTTGATTCACAGCGAATAGATCCGCAATTTAAGCTAATTTTATAATGTGATTTCATACAAGTAAATTTTTATTTTTGAAACACTGGTTTACTGGTTCATAGCAAATGTTTTAAAAATATTTTTTTATTAATCCTGTTTATAAAAAAAAATTTATCGACTACATTGGCAATTAGAAATATTGTGTTGAGAAGAAAACTTACAATCATTTTTACTTGGTTGAATCACTCTGTTTAAATATATATGAATCTCCTTTAAAGAATGGCAATAAAAACCAGAAGAACCAAATTCATAGATTTTCAGTTATGTTTACGTTTCAAATGTATATAATGACTCTTTTTATTAAAAATATAATTTTATGAAATAATAAATAATAAATAGTAAATGAAATAATTAAAAATTTTAAATTGATGGTAAATAAATTAAGTAATAAACAGTTAATTTAAAAAATATTTCATGAAGTAGATATTTTAATAAAGGATCGGAAATAGTACATGAAATAAACAAATTAAATGAAGAGATAAAATCTAAAGACCAAAAAAAAAAAAAAGTCACACTTATTTATTGTTTAAATTAATTATCAATTTCAATAAAATAAGGATTTTTTTGCAATTATACATTTTTGTTTTATTACCAAAATAAAAGTAACAATTTATCCAAAACATACAATGAATGACGGCGTGAGGTGTTTTTTATTATTATTTCTTATAATATTTCTCGATAAATTACCGAATCATATATGTTAATAAACAGTTCTTCGTTAATAAATATCTACTTCATCAAATAATTTTTAAATTAAAGTATAGGATTACTGATTTACAGTAGAATACTCAGAGACCGGCCTACCTATAAAGAGCATCTGTATAGAAACGACACAATCCCGTTTTCCTATCTCATTCTGTTATATATCCTACAGTAAAAGAGATTTATTCCACCCATTCTCATTACCTCTTCTTCTCTCAATATCAAACCCATGGGGTTTAGTAAAAAAATTATATTAGGTTCAGCTTAATTTTAAAATGGATTTCCTAATTAAAATCCGTTTGTATCACTGGGTCGTACCAAAGATTGGAAAGATTCAATTATCGAGAAAAACAATGAAATTAATTTATTAAAAAAAAGCCTTAACAATAAAATTTACAAAAGAGGTAGTGACCGGAAAAAAGAAAGCACCTAGGAATTGTTAGAGCTGGGGGATTAAACTGAGATTCGAAGTAAATTGAAGCAGTGATGCGATGCTGATACAAGGTACTTGAACAAGTACTCTGTTATCTTTGCTCCTGTACTGAATATATTAGTCTCTAATCGCTCTCTGTTAGCTGAAACAACCGATAGTCATCCGGCTATAAACGTTTCAAAATGGAGTCTGATTAATTTAATTCAATACATCGTCCGTTAACAATAGGTGCTTAAAACACAGTTATGATAAGATGAAACTGATTAAAAAAATTAAAATTTTGTTATTGCTTTGTATTTAATTGTTATGTTTTGAGTCACTGAACAAATAACCTCCCGCACTTACCATACTATTGCCGAGCTCACTCGAGGATCCAGTTGGAGTCCAAAATATCCAATTATAATACATACAATGTTTGTTTATACACTGTTATATATGTGTATAAACAAGCACTACCATACTGAGGCTTCTGTTGTCGCTATCAAATAAAGAATTTCTTTTGCAATTCTTTCATAAAATTTTATTACTAATATAATGTCAATAAGTGATATTTTAAAAACATTTTAATTGTTGTCTTATGAATTTATAGTACATAAATACATTTCTCATTATTTTGGAGATACGGATCTTGATAATAACCTAAGAGTTAAATATATTTCTAATTGTTATAGGGGTGGGGATTTTTATGATAACCTTTAGGTTTTTAAGGATTTTAAATCAAAATAGATAATTGGTACAATGCCCGTTTATAAATGGGTTAGGTCCACTTCTAAGTTCAGAAAGAGAAGTTTCCATTAACAACTATCATGAACAGCAAAGCCATAAACAAAATTGCTTCGGAGTTATCACAATTAGAAATTGCAAGAGTGGAATAAAGACTAACATTTATCAATACTTTTAAACCACTCTCCTCATGAGAAAATTATTTAAATATATAATGTAGTTACAAAAAAAGTTTATATAATGAATATAAGTTTGATTTAAAATTGGTCATGGAGATAGAGGAATAACATGTGTTCCTGTAAGAGAATCTATAGTTGCGAAGATGTAACTGTACTGGCTCTATAGCTGGCAAGCTTTCCCTCAGTTCCATTGATGCCTGGTGTGAGGAAATCTATCCTTGAAGATTCCCTCTACCCAAAGAGGTTTAACTCAGCCACAAGGTTAGGAGTTCCGGTCCCACAGTAATGGACGAGTCCAGGGAACAGCGCCGCCCAAACATGGAATGGAATTCCAGCTCTCAAAGGAAACTCTTCTCTACCGATGGTTTACCTTATCTGTAGAAGAATTTCTCTGTCCAGCAACTTCATTTAGGAGCTCTAATAGACCTGGGAGTATGTAAGAGGTTACGTCTGTTCACGTCTTACGTAAACTATAGAAGTGGATGAAGATAACAGTTAACAGAATAAAAAATCATAAAGATGGTTTAAATTTTTACAAACTTTATTATAAACCGCTAGGCACTAATTAAAGGACCTAAGCATCGATTGCCTAATGTTTGATAGGTGATTAGTAATCAGTAGACAGGTTCTCGTAAGTCATAACTTAACAATAATACAACCAAGAAAAACGAGATGGTTTCCCGTTCGAAGCCTGAATGGTCGACTTCTATTTCTGAGGCGGCCTCACGAAATGAAAACTTGATCCCTCCACCATTGTTAGAACAGGGTGGTGTAGTGTGCATAAACCCTCTCTCTCTCCCTCCCTCTACTGTACCATTATAGAATTATTTTATTGTGTAAATGTTACAGTAAATATACAAAAAAGGAACCATTAAAAACCTGATAATCCATATATATAATCAAACACATTAGCTAAAACACAATATAAATGTATTTTTTCCACGATAATACATGTTCTATGCAATATAATATTACATGTATTTTATACACAGGAAAATTAAATTTTTTTTAGTAAGTTCACGATGTGAATTTAATGATTAGTTAATAAAAAAAGATAGAGTAAAATTACTTTTCGGCCTAATCGGCTACTGCAAAGATAGGATAACTTAAGATATTTGCAAAATTAAAAATACAGGGAACATTATCTATATTTTAAATTTAGTTGTTAACTAATTAAAGAAATTATTTAATTTTTTTTCAATTTTTTTTCATTTGTGCGTATTCAAGATCCTGAGTGGTTTTATTTTTGAGAGGATAAAAAACAATATAATGAAATAACTTTTCGTCTCTTCAAAAACAATGTATGTAATTTTTTCATGATAAAAGTTATACAAATAAAAAAAATTTTAATTTAAAAAAAGGAGTTGGTTTTTGAGAACCATAATTTCTCTACTTTTATATACATAAGAAAAAAGGTGTAGGGATGTGTTACAACTGAATCTATGGCAACTGTAAAATAGAAGAAAGGGTGGTTTAATCTCACCCCACTCCTTTTGCTTTAAATTTATCCGAATGTGCAGCGTACGAAAGAAATAGGATAATAAAAAAAACTGCCATAATCTCACCTCGTTTAACAGTATTGTATTTTTGTATATTCTGAATTTCAGGCTTCTGAGCTTCATTATTAAACATGAAAAAAAAAACCGAGAAATAATTATTAGTTAAAGAGAATTTCATTATAATTATTTCATCAAGATGCCGGTGTTGGGATTTTAACGGGTAATCCTGTTGCCCCACATTTATGCTGATATTTTTTAATTAAAAATAGACTGGAAAGAGTGTACACTGCTTTAAACTCTCTTATTCTCTCTAATACAGATGGAGCGGCGGGATTTAGTTATTCAGTAGCACGGGAAACTTTAAAAGTGTTTAGGTTTAAGGAGAATGAAAACAACTTCTATTATTCAAAGTGATTAATTACAGTTTAAGATATTCAATAACTCGGAAAGCCATTTCAATTTTAAAAACGAATAAATCGTTACTATCAACTCATACTAGACCTTCATGCTTAATGAAAATCGTTCTTGCTAAGATTTACATTATTCCTTAGTTTCTTTAATTGTTTTTTTAGTTTGTTATGTTGTCCGTTTTAATTTCTGTGTTAAAATGCCATTTTAGTGTTTACGTATTTTGATCGGTATTGCTAATTTATATGCATGCATGAAATAACTCATAAAAGAACCCTTGATCAGGAGATTTTTGTTTTTAAAAAATCCTTAATGTACTTTCTTTATATCAATAATAAAAGGAGTAAAATTGTATTTTTTAGAAAAAAAAGTATAAATTTTATTAATTTCCAAAGGTTAGGTTTACAATAACATAAGTTGGGCTTAATTTTTTTGATTTTATTAGTACCTATCTACAATAAAAAAATCCAAAATAATTAAATTTGCAATAATCATGATTACGTTAAAACTGACATTTAGGAAAATGCATAAAAATAGACTTATGTGTATTTCTTGAGGCATTGTTATTTAAAAGATTTGCAATGACCGTATTTTCCTGGAATATATTAGGAGTTTTATATAAAAAATTAATATATCAACATCTCAGAAATAAAGGTTGGTTTTTTTTTTTTTTTTGACAAATCGAAATTCAACACAAAAATGTTCAATTCAATTTAAATATTTAAATTATCCACTATCAATTAGTTCTTAAAAATCAGCGTTTAAATTATGAACTTAGTTATTCCCGTAGTAGTTTTTAAATGTCTAGTTTCCAAAAGTTATATTAACATTTATAAATTTATTGACTTTTGATAGATAACTCCGGAGGTTCGCTTTTAATATCTATTAAACGCGTTTAAAAAATTGGATTATTCTTGTTTCGAAGAGAAGTAGAAGTAACACATAGTGGGGAAGAGTTGATAAGTATTGTTTATCTATCAACAAGATCATTTATCGATATCAAATTGTTTTATTTCTATTTTTACTTTTCAAATGATACAATGAACTTCGGGGGCGCTTGTCCAAAGCTCAGTTCGTTTATTTCTCTTACGTGGTATTACAGAAAAAATAATATCTAGTAGCTTTGGGTTTGTATGAGCCTCAGTGGACGGATGCATGGAGGCAGTAATAGGGTGGTATCGGCATTGAACCTTCCACTTCACTAAGCCTTCATTATTCTTATCATTATTATAACTTAGAGCTGTGCTGTTCTTTTGAACAAAAAAAAAAACTTTTCGGCACCCTTATAATATTTGTTTCTAATATTTTTCTGCATGTTTTCACTTTGAGAAAGTCCATTCGAAATTAATTTTCATAAATTGAAGTTATTTTCGTTATCGCACTTAGTCTATAACTTTTTTTAAGTCATTATTGTAGAATTGACACCAATCATTATGATTACAGTAATTTAAATATTAAATTATATTTAATCATTAAGTAACACTGGTCCGTTTGTAATTATCTTCAGAGACTTCCTTTCAGCGAACCGAAGGATGACCGTGCCTATAAGTAGGTGAGGGTGCTCAAGGTCGACACGATCCAGGCCGAGCTAACAGCATCACTTGAGCATGATAGCACCCCTCAGACATCAGAGGCTATTTGAGCTCACTGATGGATCCGTAATCTACTTTTTTTTTACTTTCAATTCTTAAGTGATACCGCTCGTAACGTCGTGACCATAGGCCGTGGCGTTCATTAGATAAATTACATGTTGCGCGTCCTTGGCGAAGTCTTCGTTACGTGAATCCTGTCCGTTAGCCAGCGTTTTTTAACGGACTCAGTACTACTAAAGTAGGAAACGGAGGTATTTTCCTTTTTTCTATTTAGTCAGTTCCGTCATTAGTAACCGGAACCTTTTATTTTTAAGGCTTACCACAAAACTTACGATATAAAATATAAAATGAAATTTATCATATCGTGCAGCCAATCAAAACTTAAAAAGAAGGTGTAAACAGAAGTGAAGAGACGGCTGTAATTAACTGGAGGGCTTTGATCTGACAACTAACCAGGGAAAAGTACTTTAATTCTGAGCTCAGTTTTTTTTTAAATATAAAAAATATAATTCTTTTAATGCCATTAGTTCAATTTATTTGAAGTTCATTTTCTATGAATTATTTTTTCCCCAACTTTCATTGAGTGGATAAGTACTTTTATTTCGAAATCAATGATTTTGTTTGTTTGAGAATAAAATACAGGACGAGCCTATTTCGAAATTTTGAAGAAATCTCTATTCCACACGAATGAACTTATATGAAAAAAGTAGTGATGTTGGCTAAAATTGAAACTATACTATGTTTACACTAATCATTAACGTTCACTCAGATTTGAACCGAATTCTTTCTTTAAAAGAAAGAAGATTCTACGTTAATACATCATTTATTATATAAAATACAGATAGCTAGTTATTATGCAATAAATAAAAGAGTAAAAGTTTTAGCCACTGCTTCAATGATTAATGAAATAACCTCTAAGAATTTCTGAATGATTTTTGTTTATTTACTTACTTTTTTTACTAATGAATACAAAGTTTCCTCACCTTCGATAAACTTAAAAGTAAAACAAATTAAAAATTAATTTATAAAATCAGAGCCATCTAGCATACATAACAACATTTTCTTTAACAAAGCAATTTAGTTTTAGCCCTAACGTGGCCGGAATACTGCATTTGGAACTGCATAATTTAATTAACGGACGGGACGCGGTAATGAGCTTGCTTTTGCTAACGACGCTAACCTTGTTATCATCCCGCTTATTTCATCCGAGATTATTATCCCATTTTCCGACATTATCATCTCTTCAAAAACGGAATAAGTGGAGGGGGAGGAAATGTATGGGAATGGGTGGTAATTTAAATTTTAAAATAGAAAACAAATAGCTTTGAAAGGCTCATTACTGGCGATTGTGTCCCTTTAAACTGCCTGATAAAGATTTTAGCCATGACAAGAGAGACAACCTCGACTATTAGGAATCAATCTTTATCATGGGACAATGGCGTCACGGTCAACAGATTTAGCGGACGTGATCCGGAACAGTTGGGCCAACCTATTCACTCCTCTTTCCTGTTTATTTAGTTTAACCTAGATTATAGTTCTTTTTTTTATATATAATTTAAAAAAAAAGAAATCAATGATAGACTTTTCTTTTCGAGGAAGCATTACCTTGACAGTATATTATATCTATTAGTGGTGTCTAAATTTTAATCACCACGGCACCCTTTTGTGATTAACTACATTTTTCAGAACCTTTGTTAGGTTAAATAAAATTTGCGGCACCCTTGTAGAACTAAAAAATAATATAACAACATAAAAATGTCGCCAAAATTGTCCTAAAGACAGTTCAAAGTTAATGCTGGAATACGCTGTATAATTACTATTTTAATTTTATATTATAATTATTATTTTAGTTTTTGTATACCATTTACATGGAAGAGTCTTTACACTTTATGAACCACTGATCTAAATTCCTTCGTTTAAGTACAAAAATATGCCTTTTATATCAGTAGTAATGCTGACTATATAATAAAATATAATATTTTTATAATCTATTCGATTGAAATAATTTTACAATTAATAGAAATGTTCAGAATTTATTTTATATAAATGTTATTTCGTATCAATCACGTTTTGGAGGACAATTCAGTAATAAATAACAAAAGGTTGACTCCAAATAATTAAATTACGCTTGTTTTACCAAAATATTAGCATATCTGGCAAAAAAAGAGTTTATTTTATTTAATCCTCTCACAAGACAGAAACTGCTTGGAGCTTTGGGGCTCCACTACACCTTTGAATTCCTCCCGAATCCATTCTTTACAATCCATAATCCTTAGTAAAATTCTCTATGCCCCTTACATTGTTACAAATAAAATTATTCATAAAAAAAATGTTTCATACGTAATCGATCAAGCCCGAACCAGATATCAATCCTTCGATTATGAACTCCCTAACCTATTAGTTTCTAACCTTGCTTCTACTTTTATTCCTGATAATCCTGGGAGGCGCCTGTAAAGAAGATGGAAATCTTCAAATGTATAAATGTTATTAGAGTGCTACCAAGATGCAGTCTCTCTACATGTCTGTATCCGTAAGAAACTGAACCAAAGAGGAAGCAAGAGAGAGATTGCTTCCTCTTTTGTTCAGTTTCTTTAAAAGATAGATCAGTACGATGTGTAAATTAGTAGACTAATAGAGCTGAACAGCAACTATCAGTTTTATAAAGAATTTGTTATTATAAATATTATTATGAAAAAATATGAAGGATGAAACGTGAATATTTATGACTGAGACACAAATTATTTAAAAATCTAAAATAAACTATCTGGAAATATTGAAAAACAAAATAACTATTAAATTATTAATTTAAAACTATCCCATCCTGATATGACTGAGGTTGAAATAATAAATTATTAAAACATATAAATTTTTTCTCCTTTAGTAAACCTTTGCTGAAATTATAATTAATCCTTCCTAATACAAATAAATTTAAAATGTTTTTGTAATAGAATACTTGAGACTACTGAACTAGTTTAGTATTGAACGAAACCATTTCCGACCTTAAATGAAATAGTAACTTATCAATGCCTAGACTTCCGACACGCTCAGCCACGGAATCGACTTCTGGGTCCGACACATTTCTTTGGTAAACAGAGTATATTGTATGCACTATAACTATATTTTCCAATATTTAAAATTGAAAAAATAAACAAATATCACACACTTTATTCATTGAATTCCATCATAAGCCAAATATACGTCTAATAAAACACAATCCTCACACCTAATACTCAGCCAAATATTAAATTTATTAGCATATTTATTATTAGCGAAAGATTCATAATTACATACGACTTTCGGTTATCAAACTCAATAAAGCCTCTCATTTCTACCCATAATTTTAAATTAAAAATGCAAAAATTAATGTTTTATAAAGGACTTTATAATTTTAAAAAATACTACATCGGAAATAATAGTAATAAATATTTAAGTATGTATTTTTACGACTTATGTTCTTATTACATTATAGGCTTAGACAAATTAATGTAATTAAATAATATACTATATGGAAATTATATGAACATCTTCACAATATAATTGCAAAAATGTTGAAAATTTCTTAAATTTATGTTGTTTTTTTTAAACATTTTTAACTTTTATAATACAGGAAACAATTCCTTGAATAAGAGATCAAAGCAAGTTCTTTTTATTAAAAAAAAAAAAAAATTGGTTATTTCGTTATAAATAATTGATCCTCCTAGCCGCAAAAAGTGTGTACCCTTAATTGCGTAAAAAGATGATGGTCCTGCGTTATTGTGAAAAAAGTACCTGCTTACACAGCCGTTGTTCAAGAACAGCACTACTTTACTATGTACTGAGCCCCTGGCCCTTCATAACGTGTAGCAGTACTTCATTGTCAAATAATTATTTTTTTAAATTTAATATTAACAATAATATTAAAAAAAATAAATATCAAGTAAGTGTGCTTAAAAGTATAAATTTGTATTTTAACGTTTTTTAATATATAAAATAATTATAAGCCAAATGAACAATTACGACCACATATACCCTGTTAGTAAATATTTTTAAAAATGTAGTTTTTACAAAAGAATATACTTTAAAATAAAATATTAAAATCAATATATACCAAGAAAAATTAAATTAAATAATATTATGGGATAGTTACCTTGAATGATTTCAGATTGACTGGTTTAAGTAGAATCATAAAATTAGTATCAGTATGGTATTAATTATATTAAGGCTATCATTTTTAATCCTTTTAAAATTGATTACTTTAATGTTGTATATTAGATTATATAGAATTGCTAAATACGTTTAATGAATCCAAGTTACGACAAGCATTTTCAAGTTTTCAGCATGATCGTTAACCAATACATTTTAATAAACAAAATACTAATTTATTTCATGATTTCTAAGGATGCAACAACTATGTTCATTTACACGATAATTATACATAGCAATTACTAGTAAATGATATATAATTTTGACCATTATGATTTACCTATTTTTGAACATATGTATGTATGTATATATGTATATATATATATA
>NW_027114928.1:1568053-1580240 GCF_000696795.3 Halyomorpha halys
AGATTAATTTTAAGAACTTAGATGAAAATAAACCCTGCAGTCTAAACGGGTTCATATTATAATAAACCTTAGAAGTTAAATACAAAGAACCCTATAATGAACTGACAATTTTCTATTATTTTAATATCTTTACTAAAGGTTGGAACGTAAAAATTAAATTAAAATTTTTTTTAGTTAGCGATTTTCAAGTTTGAGACAGCTTTAAGGGATCATATTTTCAAAGAAAAAAGTTAGCTAATTAAAAACATTATTTTTTGAGACTTTTTTTTTTTAAATAAAAACAATAGTCCTGGTAAGAATATATTGTATCATTTTGTTTACAAAGTGATTGGTATATTAGTATATTAACAGTGTTTCATACTGCATGTATGTAGGAATCAATATCATAAAACTATTTTTGTTATTAAAAATTGTATTTTTATTTTTAAAATGGCATTTATTATCTGTTTTATCTTCACATAATTTTAATTAAAAAAAAAATCTTCAAGGCCGAACAAAGTGCATTGAATTTTGAGAGTACAAAATAGGTTAATTATTATTTAGAGAAATATTGTTATTTCAGTAAATAAGTAATATATTATTATTGTAACAAAGTGACGGACGGTACATCTTTGGGGGGGGGGGGAATAGAAGATAAAAAAGTGCTAAATTTAATATGTTTAAATATATTAGTAATTTTTAGGATATATATTATCGAAAAAAACAATAGTAAATATTTTTGTAACTTAGTTTTCTAATATACGATTGATTTCCTAGTCAACTAATTCAATACTGTAATACACCGAAATGAATCTAATTATATGAACACCTATTTCATATAAAACTTGCATTAATTTTTAAAAGTTTACAAATTTATGATTATTATTGGGAAATATTTTAAATTTTAACCGTACATGAACTACTTCTTGGATAATAATAATAATTATTGAAATTATTTTCCAAGAATCATTACTTAAATATTTACAATTGAGAATCTTTTATTACTAAATAAATAGAAGGATTTTCATTGGAAATTAATGGAATACGAATAGAAGATGAAATTAATTATTGTTTTTCTTGGCAGAAATCTCATTATCCTTTCAAGAAAACTAATGCAAGAGATAAAAAAATTAACAATTCCGTTGCAGCAATAAAAAAAAGAAAGAAAGGAATAATTGAATGTTGTGTAATAGTGTTATTTTTTTGTTCAATTTCACACTTAAAAAATTGCTTAAAATTCTTTTCTTGTAACTGGATCCCAGCGACCTTTATAGTGGATATACAAATATTCATTTTAGGCGGGAACGCTCAAGTCTTCCACTAAAAGCTTCGGAAATGCAACTCCATTATAAATGTCCCTAGCTGGTTCGTAAAGGGAGCGAACGGCAGACTCGAAGCGACATTTTTTTTATAATGGTTTTTTTATCTCCGGCCCGAAAATACGTTAGTTCTAAAAATATACACGCTAGATTCTATTAATAGGGATTATGTAAGAGCTTGCTCATTGCTTGTATCCAACCATCCGCCCCGTGTTTTATAATAATTTCTCAAAGGAAAAATACACCATGGGAAGCGGAGAGCTTGGGGCAGACATGGTAACTCTTAATTCTCCTTTGATCACAGATTTGAGACGTCTCGAAGCTAGCAAGGAAATAAATATGTAAATCTCACTTAAAGTTTGATAAATTACTAATATAGCTAATTTTTAACATCGTTAATTAAACATATCATAGGAATTATAAATGATTCTAGAATTCCCTGGAATATAATTTAATGCTCGATTAAAAATTATTGAACCAGTCGGTTACTACTAGCAATCAAGTAAAAATAATAATTCTGTCATAAATATATCATATCATTCTATGGACAGCAATTACGATTGTAGTATTAGACGAATGATGGACTTTAAATAAGAAACTGAGTCGCGCAACTTCAGTGTAATCGTACCGTGGTGGATATGTACTTACGTGGTGTAATATTTTTTAATATAATTAATGCAATTGATCTTAATTGTAATTATATAATTTCCAAACGCCTTACCTGTTGCCAGTGATCTTCGAGGGACGGCTGGGCTGAGAAGTAGCCGGTTTCGTGGATGTCCTGCAGCTCCCGGAAGATATTACCGCTAGGTAGGATATCCATAGTGAACCCGCGAATATCAAGATCACAAAACAGACACCACCAACAAAATAAAAGAAATTAAGGATTTCCTCTAGGCTCTTTTTTTATATATATATATAAAAAACAAAAAGCACCAGATGAACGGCAAGAGACAAGAGGTGATAATATAACTCCTTGAATAGGATTCACTGACACTACACGACAGTCATGCTACCAGTGCCCGCACTGTCCCTGATGCTCTCCGGCCGGACGCTAGAACAGCACTGCCGGGCCTCGCCTTTAACTCCGACAGCTTCCGCTACGATGCGCCACTCATCGGTCTCTAGAAATGTCGTCTCTTATCAGACTTTTTTAAACGGAAATTTTAGTTAAAGAAAAATGTTATGTATTTCAGCGTAAAATTATGTCTATTATAAAAAACAAACGGAAAATCTATTTACATTTTTAATGTAAATAAAAACACGAATATCTTTTGATCCTTGCCTCTCAACTATTTTTATTTTTCTGCAGCGTTTCGGCTCTCAGGCAATTATTACGGAGACACTAAATATTCAAAATTCACTCAACTACGGATAATAATAATAATTTTTGAATTATTCTGTTTATAAATCAAAAAATAGGAATTTATTTATTAAATTAATGCAAATGAAATATAAAATATATTAAGCACTGAAGATTGTTGGTTGATAAGTGAGTCTTAACATGATGAAGGAAGACTATGATAACAGTGTAATATTGTGGATTGTGGTGTATAAGAAAATTGTTAGAAATTAAATTAATAAAATAAAAATATAAATAATTGAAAGTGAATAACTATTTTATGAATATATTTTAAATTGGGTGCATTGAATATTTTAACATAATATTGTTTATTCGAACATTTAATCAATTTAATAAAATTATGACTAAAAGTTTGGACACAATAATTAAAAATATATTTTTTAGTAATGATGTTTAGGTTTTGAGCGTAAATATTTGTAGGAATGCTACTTCAATACTATTATCGGTTAACAAGAAACCTAAGTTTAATATCTCTGTCATATTGAATCTGTATATGTAACCTATTAAACAAAAAATTTCTGAGCGCAATTTTAGACGAACAATATAGTTTTTCGTTTATAGTAAAACGATGATAATTATTAATTTATTTATTAAAAGATATATTTTAGACTGAATAAATAACACTTAAAATTGAACCATTAAACAGCTCCATTGCATTATATAGCTATATATAAATATTGTCTTGGAATTCAAATAAAAATAATAAATTAATTACAAAAAATTACAAATTACAAAAACATAAATCTAATTAATTTTTCTTAATTTAATATAGGATAAACACCTCTTTTTATTGGTTGACATAAGTTGCAAATCAAATTATATTCAAATTTGCCGTTTTTAGTTTGGAAAAAGAAAATATAATAATAGATACATTTTAATAATTTATTTGTTAATTTTAACCTGCGCAGGCATATCGTATCCACCTCGTACTCTTCCGCTGTGTAGTACCTAATAATTTAAGTAATAGCAAAACAAAACATTATTATTTTATTTTATTTAATTTTTATTGCATATCTAAAGTATTAATAACAAACCCTAATAAAGAAACGGCTAAGAAATATTTTTTTTATTTCACTAAACTAAATTGGAATTTGTTAGAACTTAAAATTATTGTCTAAGGAAAGTACTACTATTACTAGTCTATCGCTATTTTACTTAATAAAATTTAAATTTACATTTCTTTTTTTTCCTCTGTAGTTTTATTCACAATTTTAAAATCTATTAAGTGAGTTTTCAAAAGACTTATATCATTTTTAAATCAATCAAAAGTTTACTTAGACTAAAAAATTGTGCTAGGAGCTTTGGGTTTAGGGTTGGGACATAATTGAATAAAAAAATAAAAAATACAAAAAAAAAAAGAAAAATTTTTTTTATGTTTATTACTAATAAAAAGGTTCTTATGTATGTAATATATCAATAAATGAATTATATAAAACAAGTATATTGCAGAAGGATTGTTTAATAATAAAAAAAAAGGAACAAGTCGGAAAAGAACTTATCTAAGTTACAGTATTGAGGATGTATATGAACTCGCTAAGATCTGATAGTATCGTGTTTTCCGTTGAGGAAGATGTGAATATTTCTTTTTGAGGTTTGAAGTCTCGATCATAAAATCAAGATATTAAGGAACTTTTTATTATTTTTCTGGTGATTTTATATATATATTTTTTTTACTAATGACTCTAGTCAGTTGTATAAATGTATATGAATTTGAATTACAATAAAAAAATAAAACAATGGCTTTACCGGATTGTGTTTTCCTCCTCAGTTTCTTCGAAAAATGTTCTTATAGATGATTAAATTTAAATTATTATCCAAGAACTGAAATTAATCTGTTATAGAAGAGGAATCACAAATATTTACTCAAATTAGAATTTATATAATGTATTACGTAAAATATTTGGGTGAAAAAAGGAAGAGTTTACCGGATAATTCAGAAGGTTTACACAAGTACAGGGGGAACTGCACCCGGTAAATACAATTCAAGCATTGCACGAATAAGATGGGGGAGGTTGTAGTGCTTAGTAATACTTTACACAATTACTAGTCACTGAAATGTTAATAACCACTGAACCTACGAGTTAACGGCCTAGTGCTAGACCGAAGCGTAGGTGGGAGGATTGGGTGTCACAATATTGACCTGCATAGCCAGCGACTAGTGCTATCGTCATTGAACCTGCGGGTTCGCTAGGCCTTTATTATTATTATTAAATGACACAAATTTATTTAAAATTGTTTAATATTATGATTTTTTATTTTCTAATTGTTTATGTCGATAAAATATAATATTTCAAAATGTATAAGTATATTAATCTTCAATGTCATGTAGTAACCGTATTTCAACTTTGTCAGAGCATGTATAAAATCATGTTTTATTGTTCTTCTGGGACCCCTAATTTGTTTTCCTTGCGGGCACGTTTATATGTTAATTATAATGTTTTACTTTAATTTTTCAAATAAATCGAACGTTTAATAAGTTTTCTGTTCTTTTGGCAGTATAATTTAATTTTATTATGATTAATTAATTCAAGTAGAAGAAAATATAGTTTAATTTAAAAAATATATATATAATTTTTCATCATTAGAATTATTACTTTTTTTAATTTTTAATATTTATTATTATTATTTCTACTATTATTAGAAGCGAAAAATCGCTGTTGGTACATAATTGTATATCAAAACTTGATTATGACCTCCATGCTGCAATTAATTCCTTAGTTAATCGTTGTTTAATTATTATTTTTCATAATACGTAATTCTATTTTAAAATATTAAGTCTGTTATTAAGTCCCTTAAGTCAAAAAATGTGATTTTAAAAATGGCACCCAGTTGTCACTTTCATTGGATTTCTAAGTACCTCTTGTTTCTGTAACTGCAGGGCCATTTTCGAAGTTCATATTTTGTAAATACTGTATATCGATTGTGAATCTTTAGAAATGTTTCTTTCATATAATTCGTATAATTCTATACCGGGGTAGTAAATAAGTACTATCTTTTAATTTCACAAATACAGGTGAGATGAAATTTTTAAGTGATAAAAACATTTAAATATGGACATGAAGATGATATTATTTTTATATATTAAGATCATATAAATAAATTAAAAATAAAAATATTCAATTCAATAACAAATAATAATAATAATAATGGTTAAGGGAACATGAAGATTCGGTGCTGATACTACTAATAGTTCTCTTTGTCCAGTGATACTCCACGAAACCCAAGTCTACTATATAAGTCTTAAAGCGATTATCCCATCTACGTTTTGGCCTACCTCTCAGACATTTAACCGTTGGTTCATTGTTTATTAATATTTTAGGAATCTGTTCCTTATTATGCCCTAGAACCTTACAATTCATTTTCAAAAGCCTTGAGGAGCTGTTTTTATCTTGGTGTAAGAAACCACGCTTCAACTAAAGAACAGCGGGAAGGATAATTGCTTTGTAAATTCTTATGTCTAAGTTTCTGAACAGAATTGAACAAGGGAATTGAACAATTTCGAAATTTCCATCCAACCTGTATCCTCGATTTTACTTCCTCATCAATTCTTTTTTTTTCTAGTTACATTAGAACCTAAATATTTAAACCCATCTACCTGTTTAAATATATTTCTTCCTTATCTATATCACCGAAATTGCCACTACTAACCATATATTTTGTTTTATTCGCATTTATTTCGAGACCTAGTTTCTTACCAAAATTTATCAACGTTATTGTATTTAGTTTTCTTGCCCTGTTTAATATTACTAAATTATCAGCATACAGCATACGTATTTTACCACCTTATGGTATGCTTCACATGTTTAATATCGTATTCTAGGGCTAGATAAAATATATATAAGATAAAGAATCGCTTAGTTTAAAACTAGACCGAATCCCGAACTTCTCAGTCATTCACATCCGTACTAGATTTACTAGCTTAGAATAAAATTTGAAAATTCGAAATATATACAATGTGACGTAGGACTGAAGGCCCTACTTACATATTTTTTAGTTTACAAAATTCCACAAAAACGAATTAAAATATACAAAATACCATATATAACTTTTCACTTCGTTTAAAAAAAGAAAATGTATACAATTAACTGTACTTTCTGTTTTAATACGCCTTCCTCATCTGTATAATTTAATAACAGTTGGTTTCCTTAGTCTTTATGATTGCTATTTGATTGAAAAAAAGAATGTATGAAGAAAGTAATTAAGAACTTTCTGTGTTATAATTATTATTTATATATTTCTTTAATTTAAAAATTATCCTGTTTGAGTAAAATAAAAAATTACAATTTGAAATAGATGATATGGATTAAAATATGTATTAGTAAGACACATAAAAGTAAGGAAATATGAAAACTGTGTAATATCTTAAATAAAATAGATAATTTGTACTTAAAGGAAAAATGTGTTTAAAAAATATATTAAACCATATTAAAAAATATAAAAATCATATAAATTTTAAAAATATCGCGAAATGTCTTAGGAACCGCATACATGTTAGTATATAGAACTACTGTTTTTGAAAATGTATAGCTATAGTTGAAAAAAAGTTAGAAATTGAAAAATAGTATAATTTACATGTTAACTGCTTACTTTTATGTGAAATAATTAAAATTATTACACTTAACAGAAAATGGAGCAACTTTTTTATCGTAAATAATTCAGAAAACAACAAATAGGAACTATATATTGTATTTTTAACTTGACAATTTTAGTAAAATGACCGATTAACATAAGGAGGTTTTTTCACACAGCTAGAATGACTTTCGAGTCTAAGTTTGTTAGGTGCTTACTTAAGCCCCATTCTGTGTTAAGACTTCTTAGAAAGAAGCTTCAACACCTCTAGTGAAAAACGAAAGTGAACTTTGGTGACTAACCTGCTTCGTGGGAAAATGTAAGAGGATGGCCTTGGATAAGATGGAAAAACCGTGTTAGGAGATGGTACGACCCGGCTCAACCGGTATTTGTTGACTAAGGAGGAAGGCTCACTATCTGAGCTGAACCAATGGTTCCATTAAAATGAATTTTACACAAAACGTTTTGTTTTTATGAGTAGTATATTTTTTATTAACAAAAATAATGAATAATGTTTTGTTCAAGCATATAGAAGTTTTTTCCTTACTCCCAAAAATAAGGAAATATACCCAGAAAATCGGTATAGTTTTTCCTAAAATACTTTACGAATTGAAATACAATAATAATTCCAACTAAGGTAAATCGAGATTGTCATGTAGATAAATGGAATATTTAAGGGTTCCAAATCGTAAATATAATGTTCCATAGGAGATAGATAAAATTAATATTAATAACAGGTGAAAAAATTTGACGTTTTAGAAATTTGATTTGATAATTTTAGCTGATAGTTATGTTTTTCAGTGCAAATAAAGTTAAAATGAACTATCTTTCAGAACTTTTAGATTTTTCACAATGTTACGATGTTTAATATTTTATAGCACAAAATAAACAATCAAATCTAGCACCTTGTGTAATTAACCGAATTACTTAAAATACTTATATATTAAAAATACGTCATAATACACCCGTAGTTGTTAGAAGAACGCTCAATTATCGGGTATGCGGGATTTCATCAGTTTCGGTTTGACCGTAAAGTTTTAACCAATATAATTATTCGATTCATGTAAAGGTTTTATAAAAAAAAATATATATTAATAAAGAAAAGTTCTTAATTCATACGGTTTAACTGCCATTAAAATATAATTGTGTAATAATAAACGTTCCTGAATGGTATTTTAGAAGTTCTTGGTGTTGGACTGTTAGTTTCATTTTTTTATGACAATCCCTAGAAATTGGTTTTTAAATAGATGTAGCATAATAATTTATTCGGTAAATGTAATAATAGATGGACTGATTAGCCACAGCCTGGTTGTCGCCCTTGCGCTGGTTGTCCCCAGTTTACTATGGATTTCATGGATGTATATTTTGGGGCTTTAAATACTGTGTTGGTTGGTTTTTTTTTCTAGTTAATTTCGTTTTTTCTAGTTACTGTAGAACCTAAATACTTAAACTTACCTACCTGTTCAAACGTATTTTCTCCTATATCTATATCACCGGAGTTGCTCGTTTTTGTACTGCTAACCACGTATTTTGTTTTATCCGTATTTATTTCAAGACCTAGTTCCTTACTGGAGTTTATTAACGCGTATATTGTTGTATTTAGTTCTATAGTTCCTTAGTCCTCAACCAATAATACCAATAATCATCAGCATACCCAAGCACCGGTATTTTACCACTAAAGTTAAACCCTTTTCTGTATTCATCACACTTTTAATGACGTATTCTAGTATTGGATTAAATAAAATAGGTGATCCTTTTTTTTTCAATCCCGACCGGACCTCGAATTTCTCATAATAATGATTACCGTTAAAAATGTTTTACCTTGATTTATTTGGAGGTTTTTTTTTAGAGCCTTAAACTAACGCTAAGTTTTATGTAGATCGGTTGCATCGTATTGAAGTTATTTCTATTTATTTGTATTGTTTATTTTTTAAAAGAAATCAAAGGCCAATTTTTTTTCCGATTTATTCGAAACTTCGTATCGTTTTTCACAAACATGGAGGATTTTTTTGAAATTTGTTTCTTATAACTTGAAAGCTGTTGACCGAATATTCTAGATGATAATTGTTGTTATTAATGATAATTATTCTTAAATTATTTGCCTACATAGCTACTTATTGCAGCAACATTAGAAATGCGAGATAAATCAGTTTTTTTATTAGAGTTTTGTGGGAACCGTTTAGTTAAGTGTATAGAGACATTAGATATATTTTTTACCTATTTTTATTATATATTATTACAATATATTCGTATTATATATGATTACCAATTAGTTTAATTATATATTTATTATTTACTGCTATATGATAAATAGATATAATAAGCGATTAATTGAATCATTAGCCCTTTATTTAAATAAAAAATAATGTATTTTTAATCTACCTTTTTTTTTTTTAAATTAAGATTTATTTATTGATAGATATTACAATCTGCTATACAGTTGTGGGCAATAGGTAATAGTGATGAATGAATCTGATACATACTAAAATAAAAAAAATATAAAAAAAAAATAAATAAAATTTTCTATTTTAATAAGTCCGTTTAATCTACCTAATAAATTAATTTATATCTAACATTTAATTGTGCTCATTCAATCTATATTCTACTCAGGTCTGCTAGTCTTTTTTTAAACCAAGGGGCTTCCACTCCAATTCTTTTAGAAATGACTTTTTTTAGTTTCCTACAAGATGCTTCTTTCAATATTATTTTATAATATATTTATAAGGTAATAAATTAATCTTGCATTCTTCAGCATTTTTTTTTATTTAAGACAAATTCATTTTCCTCTTTAACTTTTTGATTCATCTTCCTTGTTATTATAATGCGAATCAGGAATACCTGGTGCGTCATCGTCACTTATGCAATGCTTAATTCATCATTGACGAATGACTAAGGCATTCCAAGCCCCCAGACCACACTCCGATATTTATTCAGCCATGTAATATCGATAATTAACTCTTCTGAGGCAGGATGACCTTTTTCCAACACAGCCTCCTCTTGGCAGGTCCCAACACCGAACCCTCTGTCATACTTCTATCACGCAACATTAAACCTGATGACTGGCGTTATCTAAAAACAAGGAGTGAAAGCGGTATTTATGATCCATTTCAGCCCTTCTCTAAAACGATATATTTAGGTAATAAATTACACAAGGATATTTTGAAACATTTTCGTTCTTATTTATAAGTGATTTAACTATAAGTGATTTAATAACCGAAATTATCAAAATAAGAGATTGATGAATTTAATTATCCCTTGATTTGGCAAGAATAGAGTTTTTAGTTTAACTTACTCTTATATGAATTGAAGGGGTAAATGAATGAAGGGCTATCTATCATTTTTTGAATTTTGAAATCTTTTGTATGGATGATCGGGTAGGTGTCAATCTAATTAGTGTGGGGTACTCTAACATCAAAACCCTATTAATAACTGATACAACTTGATGTAGAATAGGATATGTACACTTTAAAACATAACAAACTCTAATTTAAAAAAAAAATCTTACTTTCTTAAAACTAGAAAAAACGAAATTGATGAGGAAATAAAAGCTAGGTTTAAGGTGAGAAATGCTTGTTATTTTTCAATTTCGAAACTACTTTGTTCTCGCCTTCTATCGAAAAACTTAAAAATTATAATTTACAAAACCATTATTCTTCCCACAGTTCTTTATAGAAGTGAGACCTGGTCTCCTACACTAAGCGATGAACAGCGTCTGAAGGTTTTCAAAAATAAAGTATTACGCAAAATATTCGGACCGAAAAAGGATGAATTAACTGGAGAATTAAGAAGATTACACAACCCTGAATTAAGGGACCTACACCCGGTAAATATAATTCAAGCTATAGCATTGCGGCGTGTAAGATGGGCTGGAAGGTTGTAGGGCTTATTAACGAGCGGATCCCTAAAATGTAAATAAAAATTGAGCCAACGGGTAAACGTCCGAGGAGTAGACCGAAACCTAGATGGGAGGATTACGTTAAACTTAGTTGAATTAGGTTTGGATGGGCATCATTGGAAGGATGTATGCAGATAGCGTTTGGTGGTATCGGCATCGTAACTTCGGGTTAAGCCTTTATTATTATTACTTTCTTAAAATTTACTATTTTTAACATAACCCCTTCATCCACTTACCCCTTCAATTATTTATCAGGGAAAAGTATTCCGTATATATATTTTAAATAAGGCTCCTTCAGTTCGAATAATCAAGTCTCACAATTTTTTATTTTTTTTTTTATTTTAGATTACAAACTATAGACGTACGAAACCGAATTACATATTTACGGACGGTATATACCTTGTAATATGACAACAGGTTTTTCGACCAACTGGACTTTCTATTCTGCGAACTGGCATTCTAGTGCTAGAAGCCTAGTGGTTTCAACAAGAAGGGTCGGATCACACTCAATTATTGGAGCTTAAAATAATTAGAGTCTTAGTTACTAGCATGAAGAGAAAGTCAACATTGAAGCAAACCATTGTGCAACAGTTATGACACAAAGAAAGTAGTAATATTAGCTTCTTTATGCCATAACCTTGATGAATCTTGGTACATATTTTTATTGACGTTAATTTATTTAACACCTACTTGATGGCTGTTTGGTATTTAACATTTTTTGTGTGAATTTCGATTTTCTGACCTCACTTCACGAAATTAGTTACAAATTATATTAGATAATCGACACTCTACTGTTACATTCAAAGTATATAAATTATGTTGAAGAATAGCCTACATTTATCTTCTTAAAAATTAAGTTTTTTTTAAATTGATGTTCTTCATACCTTTTTTTCATTATTACTTTAATCTTGCATTTTTTCTTTTTCTTGAATGTTTTTGGATCATTATCCTTAAATAGCTTTTTATATATCACTTTTTGTGTGATTTCTGACCAAAATTTCCTAATATTTTAAAACTACAACTAAATCACATTTATTATTATCAATTGCGCAATACATATAT
>NW_027114928.1:1581567-1582771 GCF_000696795.3 Halyomorpha halys
TTTTAATTGTATAAATTCATGATTTTATTTTTGTTTTGCTTTACTTTTAGTTTGTAATAAGCAATTAAGAGGAGTATCTATCTTTTGCTTTCTTTATTGTATATAGTTTATTGTAAATAGTTATTGTTGTTGTATTTTATATTAATTTATTGTATAGTTGAAAATTACGAGGATTGTTCGTAAACTGGTGGGGGGGAGTTACAACCTTAGTCAGCTGTTACTTCTATGTCAGCTGACTGAGGAGATCAACTGATCGCATGTATATAAAGAGATGTACCGAACCCAATAAACATAGTATGTTACAGCAGTTCAAACGTGTTAGATCTTATTCCTTCTTCTCTTTTTTGACATTTTGCTTTCGCCAATACTTTACTTATATATATATATGTTTTTTATTCGATGTTTCCTACTTATTTGGACCCTAACAGAGAATTGAAAAAGAAATTGTTTTATTTATTTAAACCTTTATAATTCATAATATAATTCAAACAGATTAAACGAATACATGCACGACATAGAGATTACGTATAGTTATAATAACAACCCACATATATCTTTAGGACCCGTTTTATTTCAGTGATAATTTATTTATTTTCTGATATCATGTAAAACGAAAAAAATAAAGAAAGGTTTTATTTTAAAAATTTTCCATATTAAATTCAGTTCAGTATTTTAAATCAGACATTTGACTTTTAAATAAGAAGTATATGCAAGTTTTATAACCCTGCTAAACCCCTGTGAAGAATTAAGTGCAAACTGGTGGAAACAGTAGTAATTAAGTAAAAGATGTAGAACAGAACCTTTTTTTCAGGTACGAAACCTAAATTCGTGGTACTCTGACCTACATAAGTATTATTCAGTCAAGAAAAAAGTTATTCATATAATAATGATAACTCTGTATATTGTTTATTGTGTACTGTATACATTAACCCATGAAGAATCTAGTAATTTGTAAGGGTGTACTGTTGCTAAAACAAGGAGATCATTTGGTGAGAATCATGCTCCACCGCATTTTTCCCTAATTCAGAGTACCCACTTTATGAGGCTGGGTAACTCTGGAAGGCTGCCGAACCCACAGAGTTGACTCACAGCTACAGTAACAGAATAAATAAGTGTCTGCCACATAAGGGTTCTAATCCAGGTCCTTGGAGTTAGTAGTGCAGTGCTTTACCACAGAGCCACTCCCCCCCCCTCTCTCCCTCTC
>NW_027114928.1:1582821-1585488 GCF_000696795.3 Halyomorpha halys
CTCTCTATATATATATATATATATATATTAATCTTTAAAAACAATTGCTATGGTGTGCTATAGAAATCCAATACAGTTGGGTAGCATACTACCTTTTTAGATTAGGTTTTTTATCTCTACTCAATAGCATTCATATTATTTCGAATTAAGATTATTCTGTATACTTTGATTAATAATTAATAATTGAAATATCAGAATCAACCTTAATTAGAAATACAACAATGCAGATGAAAAAAAAAGAGAGAATAGTGTATATTTTTTTGAAGAGCATTGTATTAGACACCTTTCACAATGTCCCAGTCGGAGGCCTAAGAATAGTAAGTAGAAGGGTGGTGAGGTACCTGGAGTTTTTCAACTTGTCTCCATCTAAGAATAGACTTCAAGATTTAAACAGCCGTCGAAGTCTTTTCCGTAGTAAAAGACTGTTTGAAATGCATTGTTTAAGCCGAGTTCTTCATCTCTTGGTATCGGAGCAGAAGAAGATTAACACTTACTTTAATTACTTTTAAATTCTTCGGTTAATAAATTAATTTTGGGTTCATGTGAATTATTTATTTTCACTTATGTGAAATAATCAATTCGAAAACTTTTATTTATGGTTTGATAACTGGCACTTTTATGATTGTGTTGTAACCATGTAAAATTTTTAAGTCTTTGTTATAACGTGGTTTCTTTTATTATTAATATACACAATTTTGATCCATTTAACTCTCAACCTTTATTCTTAAATAACTCTCCAACTTTTCGGCTCTCAGAACATTCTCAAGGAGACAACTTATACATTTTTTGCACAACTTATACAATTACGTTATTTCCTTAACTACATACTGATTTCTTTGGCCATACCTTCAATATCGATGTCATTGTTTGATGTAAAAAATATGGAAAAGGAACAAAAAAAAAGTAAATAGCATTGGTTCAACATATTGTTCA
Source organism: Halyomorpha halys (assembly GCF_000696795.3). Lineage (NCBI taxonomy): Eukaryota > Metazoa > Arthropoda > Insecta > Hemiptera > Pentatomidae > Halyomorpha > Halyomorpha halys. Next base: position 1,583,755 of record NW_027114928.1, read on the forward strand.
AAATAAGCCTAATTTTGATTTTGTAATTGTCAAGGTCATTCATTAAGAAAATATTATTCTCAGAAGAGAGATATTAGAATCGATTTACATCTCAGAAAATATAAATTATACGATAAATTTCAAATCAGATTCTGAGGGACTAAACTACCATTATTTTGAAATTTTGAGCAAAATAAATATATAATTATTATATATATATTATATTAAAAAGTTGGTAAATATAATATATATACACTTTATGAACATGTATAGGTGAGTAAATATGTTAAAAAATAAAATAGAGAGGGGGGTATATGTATGATACAAAAATACACATGTAATAAGAATATATTAATTATGGTTTTTAAAAAGAATGTTATAAGCAAAATAATTAAAATTGGATGTTAATTAATGATAAAAAAGTTATTTTTTATATGATAAGGTGATAACAGTCCTAACCTGTTGAAAGTAGGTTCTGTTTTAAGAGATAAATATATGTGAAAAAGGAGAAGTTTGTTTGTGTAAAAGGATTTTTAAACTTAAGATAAAAAAAGTTAACTAAGGAAGAAATCAATTTAAGAATAAAAATTTTATGAATTCGTTATGATGTTATTTTAATATTTAATTTATTTTAAAGATGTAACATGGGCAATTAACCTGCAAATTGAGATTAAAAAACAATAACATCGATATTGAAGGTATGGCCAAATAAATCAGTACATATGTAGTTAAGGAAATAATGTAATTGTTATAAAAAAAAAAAAAAAAATTATTGGTTGTCTCCTTGAGAATGGCCTGAGGACCGAAACGTAAGAGAGTTATTTAAGAATAAAGGTTGAGAGTTATTAAGAACTATTTGTATTAATTGAAATATTTTATATAGGAAAAATCAGTTTGCTGGAGAAAGAAATAATATTGCATTGTAAATCTAAAACTCTTCAGATAAGTCTTGCAACGACCAAGATATTAAATATTTTTTACAAATCCGTTTTATAAACTTATCATCAGAAGAGAAAGGCACAGAATGGGCATTTTCCCAGTTTAGTTTATTTCGTCCATCTAGGACGATACGGATGTAATGGACAGCATTATTAGATCGGGTACTTGTGAAGATGACGGGCGACTACGAACAAGTTGGTGGCGGATACGAGGAACTTTGCACCGTAACTTTTCATTTCGTTTTCATTAACGTTTAGTTGGTTACTAGCGTCGTGTTTTTTGTTGGATTTGTCTGTTGTTTTTCAAGTTATGATTTTTTTTTCTGAAGTTTTAATTTTTATTGTGTCATATTCCTCCATATTTTTATCAATCAAATGATAAAAATTTGGTAATTATATATTAAGAGAGAAAACTCAACAAAATTCAATCAAAACAAAATTTAGATCCAGATTTGGTATGTTGAATCTTTAAAGAATAATAAAAAGGGAATAAAGACATGGAAAATGTTGATTCAGAAGTTGAATGCAGGAATATTCCGTCTATCCTAGACAGTCAATTAATTTAATTTATCCGAAAAAAATGCATCTAAGAATTGTATATTATATAAGTTTTAAAAAATTAATAATTAACTCTATGTTTCATTATAGTTAATGAAAGGAAGATGATTTTGGTGCCGCTCTTAAATCAGCTCAAATAGTACGAAAACTATATATACTTTTCAGAGCGTTATGCTTAACATTTATTACTGTATTAATTATTTATGCTAAATTCTTTTTATCCTAATTCTAATTTACGCAGCTCATTTTTCATTAATTT
>NW_027114928.1:1585538-1606788 GCF_000696795.3 Halyomorpha halys
TATGTCTTCATATTGTCTTTTAATTCATTTTATACTTCTACCATTCACAATAGGGGTCCACCCAAATGGAGTCCGGCTTGCCTTATAAGGTGGGTACACTTCATTGACGAAAAATCTGGTGGCTGAGCGTGATCAAGAAAAAAAACCTCCTTGTATCACCGATGTACTAAAAACCTACCTTCTTATAATGTACTGAATCCTTAACCCTTGATTGGTTGTAGCAGTTCACTTTATTATTTTGTTTTTAGCTGTGATGAAGCCTTGAAAAGTGAAGCAAAACAAGGATACTTAATAAACATTTTTAGCCTATTTGAGTTACTTTTAGACCACAGCCCGTACTATCCTGCTTCACTCATATTATTTTTTTTTTATATAATAGATCTGAAAAAGAAGTATATCATTTCAATAAAAATACTTAAAATATATTTTGAAAAATCTTCAAATTTGGAAACTACATAAGTTGTTAGCTAGGTAGTTAAGTCATTCCTGATTGTTTATTCGAACTTATTTGGCTCTTACGCAGACCTCTGAAATGGAAATCTGCATTCCAATAAAACACAGAATGCCTTTAGAACGGCAGAAAATTGGGCTAGAAATGGAGATTGCATCTCCGGGAAATTGATTATAAATGAATTTTTAAATATAACGTTTGTGATTGAGTTATAACTTGTTTTCTTATAGAAGCTTCTGAGGCCTGAAAACTCTTAAAGTTGTTCGTAGCTCAGGATTACGGAAGGTTGATAATGTTAGAAAGATATTAGTAAACGCCTATGAAGCCTAAAATACACCAATTTCGTAATTAAAAAAATTCATTCGTTGAGATCAAGCGTGGACACATCATCTTTATGATACAATCATCTCTTATTTTATTATTAAAATATGATAAAATCTTTTAAATTATGTTGCTAGTGCTTATTGTGAGAAATCCTTTCCGCTTTTATATGTTTCTATATTCATCTACGTTTTGGGCCTGTTCCCCCGTCTTTAATATATTACATCTTATCAGTGATTACAAAGTCCTAATTGTACTAGTGAAATACTTTGTCATTTACTTTACTTATATGTAAACAACCTATTTCTATTTCATTTTCACTATCACACTGTATTATTGTCCTTACTATTAAATAAGCTATTTATCGAAACCCATATTTCATATAATCGACGTTCATTAGAGGTCTGCATCATGGCTTGTGTCTTGTGTAACAGGTAATTGACAAGAAGCAAATAACTAGTCAAGAAATAATTACTAATCATTTGAGTTAAAAAAAATTAAAGTACGATAAATTAAAATGCCCAGCTCTATTGAGAATATTGAATGATTTTTCTAGAGGTATTTTGCATTAGTGTGCAGTTTGTGGTTCTATCAATATATTGGATATTTTAACTCCACCACTCGACAGTAGTATTTGCACTCGGACAGCAGGAATTTTCGATAATCATTGGAATTTAAATATTTTTTGTAACTTGTTTTTGTAATAAAGAATGCAAACGAATCTGGTATCCGAAGCACATTTCGAATAAATTTAAAATGTTTTAAGCTTTTCCAATTTATATTCTTGGATATCTATTTTTTCAACTATCCTATATGAAATTGCGTATAGATGTCTGATACTGATATCGTATTCATATTAGGGTAAGAGACAAATATAATTATTATTAGAAGTGTCTTTTTAGTGGAAAATTTTTAGAAATAATCAAAGAAGAATATTCTCAGTAAATAATTTATTAAAAAAATATTACTAGTTGTTTTTTTATAGTATTTTTTAATTTATTTGTTTATTCCACCTTTGTTCCTGAACTATATTTTACACGCTTAGAACTTTTCAGTTGTATTTCTACCTTCACAGGAAGGTAGAAATACGTTTTCCATCACTCCGTTTCCCATCACTGTTCACTCCGTTTTCCATCATAAATAGAAGACTTGTAATTATTCTGTTTTTTTTTGCAACAACACATGCCTTCGACACCGCCTTCAGCGGACCGGGCAGCCTATCTTATAATGCCACACTGGCAAAACAAGATGTATTAGTTTGCCAACTTATATACATTCCTTTCTTCATTTTTATATATTCATTTATCTTTTCTAGGAGGTCAGAAAAAAGTAATAAAATTCTATGGTTTTTAACTGTCATGAAATTGATCAAAGTAGTAATAGTCGTCGCTGGGTGCATTCTATTAAAAATAATTGCATCGTTCCTCAGCTCAAGTCATCATTAGGAACGTATGCGCCGATTCGCCGAACGCAATTCATAATTATAAATTAATAATAATGAATTTTAAATACGTAGTTGTTTTCAGAATTCTTAGAGTGTAAAAACATTTTCAGGTCTCAAAATGATTTTTCTAGGATGGGGGGACGCTTTTTTTAAAAATCTAATTTGCAATTTCCAATTCTAATAAATTTGATACTCAAACATTGATAGTAAACTTTAGAGAGGATCGATGCAATTTAAATTTAAAATGATATTAATCTTACTGTGAGAAGATTATTCGTTACAAAATTAATAGATATTCATGAGACACGACAAAATTTCAGAAACCTGGTTTGAAAAAATATTTAAATCATAATATGACGGTGAGCAGAAAGTAAATTAGTAAATTAAAGTTATTTCACTCCAATTTTTTATTACTTTAATGATAACTATGCATAATTACTAGTCAAAATAGATTAGTCTGCCAAGTATAGTTAGAGGGAATAAACATAGTTGTTGTTAAAAATTAATATTTCTTTCGAAGGTTCATATAGTACAAGGTCGCAGTAGAAGAATGTTAGTTATTCCTCCCCAATATTTTATTACTTTAATGACAATTATTTTAATTAGTCTGCCAAGTATAGTAAGGGGGAACACAAAATTGCGGCTGTTTCAGGACATAAAAAAAAAATAATTTTTTATTTGGAGCTCCATTTCTACTAACGACACTATAGAACCTAATAAACCATAATTTAAAATAGAGTAAATTGTCTAAAATATGAGCCTTAATAATTTATGTTCAATGGTTCCCGAGAAGCAGTTTTTAAAAAAGCAACATTTCATAACGAAATAATTTAAAATCAGTAGTTAATGAATTAATTTTGAAAAAAAAAATACGATATATATCTCTTATAAATTAAAATGAATAAAATAATCATAACTAAAAGGTGAATGCAAATAACTAAACTATTTTGTTTAGATATTCTGTGCATTGATATATAACTACCAGCAATAAATTGTTTTATGGTAAACAAGCAAAGCACCGTATCCATATCCGGCACTCTCCACGAAAAATTCTACCGGTTGAAAGAAAACTATCTGGCCTTCTTGTTATTGAGACGGTATCAACCTGCCGGAATTTTCTGTTTGGAGAAATTTTCAACGTTTGAAAGCCTTTATTTATTATAACGCGTCTGTATAATGTAAACATAACTTTTTTTGTCCTCGTAAAATACATGTGGAAGGGCCTGAGCTCCGAATAACAAATGACAGCAGAATAAGTGTGTTAATCATTCGCGGTTTAATTCATTATTATTAGATTCTACAATAAAATTATGTTTATTTTAGATAATCTAATAACTCTTTTTTTTCCTTAGAGCAGAAGAATTGTAAAATTCTTGAAAAACGTGCACCAATACTTTGGCAGTTTGGATATAGGGCGCGTTTACACTTCGAGTTATTAAATTAATTTAGTAATATCAATTATAGTAGATTTTTATTTCGTTGGTCTCACTCTACTTGAATCATCTTTTCTATTGTATAATGAACTGAACGGACGAAGTTGTCTGATAGCTAACGGAAAGTTGTTCATACTAGATGAGTTAATCGGGAATTCCCTTTCTTTATCCTTGTCGATAAGTAGTTTATCATGTTCCTTATTTATTTCATGCTATAGTATTTGTTTAACTTGTATATTTAATATATTTAGTTCGTGTACGAAACTAAAAAAATACACTATTTTCAAAACACGGTCCTAAGAATCTCAGTAGATGCTCCTTTGTATATAAGAAATAGTGAATGGCCTCTGGAATTACAATTCGAATCACTTGATGAAATCATCAAAGGACATTTTACAAAATTTTATTCTAGTTAAGGTCCACTCGTAAGAATTACGCGTGTTAGGAATCTTACAGCGTAGGAAATCCAAATTCATCTCGAAGAACGCAAGACATTTTTCTATGAGCTCCGTTTTTATTTCTTGGTGTTATTATTATGTATTTATTTTATTTTTGACGATCTAAGTCAGTTATCTATTTTATTTATTTTGTAATTATTAGTTTTTTGTTTTGTTTCCTAAGACAAATTTAGTCGTCTCATTCTTAAGGCCCAGTAGTAATTAGCATTGTTAATTAATAAAAAAATATCTAACTTAAATCACAAAACAATTTATATTTCTTTATAAGTCCAACGTTTCGGCCTCTAGGACAATCTAAAAAACAATTTTACAACCACATCAATTTTCAAAAACTTTTTCCAGGCTATTATGCTCACGTCAGTAATTTTAGTCAATATCACCCTATATTATCAATTCTTCACATTAACATTAAAACTTTTAATGTTTTAACACAGTCAATTTACATTTATATTAATCATTTAATTTTACATAACCTAAGTGTTAGGCTTTAAGTTTTCAATATTAATTTTATAACAATTTAGCATTGAATAAATGGTTAAGAGCAGAATGTACATTTTAATAAATTATTTTATTTCTGAACTTCTGCCATACTTTTTGCAAAAGAGAAATTTATAGAAGGTAGTAAATCTTCAGTTGTTTCTGTCACTTAAATTTATATTAATGATATGGTATTTTACTTTTATAAAACAAGTTTTAGCTTTAATTTTTAAAAAAATTTCTTTAAATTGATTATCAGTTTTAAAAATATGATAAATACAAGATGAATTCAACGGCATGGATGGTCTTTCATCATTATTTCAAATTTGCTCTATAATTTCATCTTTTTTGGGGAAACTATCTGTATCTATGGGTTCAGGTTATTCCCTTTGTGAACTTCTTCTCTTTACCACTATTTTTCGTTCGATGGAAAATTAATTATTACCATTATTTTTATTATGTGCCACTTATTTTACAATTTTTAGGATTTGAAACAAAACGGGACTAATATTTCCTGGCTGTTATATTGCCAACCCTCTAAATGGATGAGCCCCTTAACGTTAAGTGAAGGATATTTCTTAGACAACTTTTCTCATATATTGAAGTACTTCATTCAATTGTGTCTGAGTGGAAGCTTATTATGGGTAATATAGTGTTTATTTCCGCATTGTTGGAAAAAAAAATTACTGATCTACGGTTCAAACTTTATGAGACGCAAAAACAATTTCTGTTTGATTAGGCATTAGTTTAAGTATTTTTATCACAAACTTGCCAAAGACTAACTAAACTAAACTTCAAACTATCTTGAAAACAAAATAAAATTGGTGCAGGCGCACAAACAGATTGATTAATGTTAAGCTGAGACATCCTTGAAAAAAAAAAACAATATGTTTTTCCCAGTTGATAGTGACGATCATTAAAAAAACAAAAGGTATTTTTTAAAAATTTATTTAGGTTAATCGAAATTCTGAACGCTTGTTTACAAAGTGCGTCAATAAAGGTTTGTCTGACATCTACTATTCTGATATTTAAGAAATTCACATTAACACGTATTTAGTTTTATTATTTCTTTTATGTCATTCTGAATCCGATGTCTTGTTTTATGTAACTCGATTTTAGAACATGTAGACTCTCAGTGTTTATCTCTTTTGTGGAAATACATTAACCCACTTATCTATGTAAAGCGTCATTAGCTGAACGAATGGAAGTGAGCAAAGAGAGTATTTATTTATAGTATTTGAATCGATGAGAGTAGATCTCAACCAGAATCTCTTTTAGCTTGAATAATGAATTATCAACTCCATTATTCACTATCTTATATGTGCACAAGCAGTGCCATGCTGTTCCTCTCACGGTGTTTGGTTAGTTCATGTCTGTTTTATAGACTCGATCAGCACGTTATCAAGTGCATTCAATTAACTTAATATCATGAGATATTTTTGTAGAGGAGAAAAAAAAGGGGAAAAAAAACATCTCTGCCAACAAAAAAACAGTCTGCCTTAGCAAACAGCGTCATAACTCCGTTGATTATTTTCATTTTGGACACGGTATGTTTTTAGAAGAGTTTATGTGAGGGAAGGCCCTCAGATATCTATTGATTTTAGCAATAGTAAATATGAAAAAAGCATAATATTTATTTATTTAGTGAAAACACATTGTTTCACAAACATGATTAAATGCGATTACAAAATATACAGTTAACGAATATTTACTAATATAATAATAAACAGAACCCGAAGGCTAGATCTCGATGCCACCAATCGCTGTCTTGATACATCCCTTCGAAACTCAAATCTACCAGATCAGTCTTGATGCAATCCAACCGCCTACGTTTGGGCTGTCTCTCGAATGTTGCCCGTCTAATCAGTGGCTATTAACTTATTAGCTGAATATATCGCTAGATGTTATTATTGATAACCTTCTTTGAACCATTAAGTATTCTTCGCTAAAGTGTGATTTAAAGTGGTTTTGAACTTTTCAGTTCTGCTGTTAGCAGTAAATAACAAAAACTAACTGTTGTTTTATGTATTAACATATTACAAAACATGTGTATTTAGTGAGTTTCATCATGAAAATATATCATATGAGAAACTATTATTATTTTCACTTTAACTTGAATCTTTTATATTGTATGTCATAGTAGTCTTGCACACTTTTTGGATTGCAGATGTTCATTACTTTCCACGTGTCCCTAAATATTCAATATTTTTAATTTTTGGTATATGATTATCACATAATTAAAGTAAGAATAAAATGTGAATAATTATATATTGCATAATAGTATATCATAATAATCACATAATTAACAAACACATAATTAGTCAAATAATAATCATTAATAATTAGCGTATAAAATAATAATAAGCATTAGTAATTAACGTAATAATATATAATTATTAGTAATTATCTTAAAAATAAAATCGGAATGATTATATATTACATAATTGTATTTAAGATTTTTGTTGACCTAATCTCAAATTTTTAAATTGGGTAAAAATTATTTATGTAAATAGTAAATTATATCGTAAATAACTAATAATTTAATCTAATTTTTAATTTGCGGAGCAATGGACATAAAAATAAAGAAATCAAAAGTTTTCTGTACTTCTTTGGAAGTAAAGATAATTAATAGATAGAAAAGAAGCAATAAAGGTAATATAACTAATGTATTCTTTTAAACTGTTTTTTTATTTGAAACTGGAAATTTATTTATTTATTACTTTCCGGGAGTGGTTAGCGCAATGGTAAGATACTGTGCTACTAAATCCAAGGACCCAGGTTTGAATTCGGTTGTTAAGTGGCTAATTTTTTTAGGCTCATCATGTGGATACCCTTAAGTTTTGTAAAAATCTGGCGATTGAGCGTGATTCTGACCAAATCACTTTCTTGCACAACCGTTGGTCTTGTAACAGTACTTCCTTACAAAGTTCTGTTTCTGTTATCTTCATGGATTGTATTGGTACAGATTACTTTCCATTTGTCGCATCATTTTTTTATTTTGCTGACGATGATGATTTTTCACGCCTTAACACTTAGTTTCTCTTTAATTCCATTAAGCGCATTGTCATACTATCCCGCAAAACACACTATCAGACATTATAGTTTATTTATTTAGTTAGTTATTATTGTTCAGTTAGATCAGAATATACTGGGGAATATTTTTTTTACTTTTTACCGATTTACCAATTCTTACCCCAAATAGCCGAAAAGAACAACATAATTTAAAACATGAGTATACTTTAACTTTCATGACCCTTTGTAATGTTTTGGACCACAGATCATTGAAATTAATTTTCTATGTATCGTCGAAGCAATGCCTCTACTGGCTTCTTACTAGTGACATAGTGAAAGGGCTGCGATGGGATCTCGAAGGCCCTTCTCTTTCCTTCATGCGTATGAGATAAAGTGGGCTCGGGGTTCTCAAGTCGAGAGTATAAATATTATACATAATTGTATAAATATGATAGTGTTTATATTTTATTATTATATAAGTTCAAAATTTTACTTATTTTATTTTATTCTTACTTTTTCGTTTACATAGTTTGATTATGTTCATTTTATTTAATTATATATAATTTTAAATTTTTGATGAATGTGATCATTTATTACAGTTACTTTACTTATTTCCTTAGGTTGTGGCGGATTGTAATATTTATCAATTAATAAAATTTTAAGAAAAAAATAGAAATATTTTTTTCAAAAATGTCAAATCGACATTGCAGCTAGATTATAGTATAGATATATTATAATGTAATATATATTATAGGTGATATATTATAATGAAAAATCTATTGAACATGTCACGAATAAGGTCTAGAGAAATTACTACCACTTCTACAAATTTAATATACGATTTTTTTAGTTAGCCCCAATATCGTGACCGTTGACGACACGCATTCCCGACGTCACGGCCTTGCTGCTGATTTTGAGGCGCCATATTGGAACAATATCTGCCAGTTCTGTCACGTTCCCGGAATATTTAAATAAGTTAAGTAAATATCGTTCAATATTCATGGCCGCTAAGGGTCGAACAATGTTGCAAATTGGCCGGATTACATAATGCTTACCTTGGCCGTTACACAACCGTGTTCGAGATAAGATTTATCTTAACACCTGTCGAGTGGCAACATCTCTCGTCGTATCGCTAACTAAATGTCGTGAAGACACAATCTTCAACAATTAAGTGAAGCGTGAAATCATTTTACCCTTAAACTAAAAATTATTCTTTTTTCTTTGTTGTTCCCAGTTCCACAAAGGATCTATAGAGACCCAATATGAGAATATCAAGATTCATTAATAAATATTCACTAAACAAGGTGGGGTTCGAATTTTCAACGTTCTAAACCAAACACTCTGGGAACCTCGTCCCAACGTGCTCAGACTAAATTTATTTTAACTAGTCAACTTTGTTAAATGTCACTTTTAAAGGGTTTAAAAAAGAAATTCTGCTATTTTCATTATTTTATATTTCAATTTATGTTCACCTAAACTGCTTAACTAGTACACTAACTTCCTGTTGAAAACTATTTTACCGGTTAAAGCTGTCGGATCCCATATATACCATTAGGAATATTAAAATAAATTAATACACTAGAATTTTTATTATAATACCGGATATATTTAAGACAGTAATATAGATTTTGAATTAATTATTTTTTAAAACTTTTTTCCATAACTATTAAACTGAACTGTTGGTAAATCTGTAGTCAAAGCTTTAACATTTTTCTTTAATTGATGGTATCCACCTTATGAGGCTGTGTGGAGACCTCAGAGGTCTCCCGAACCCACTGGGTTCACTCAGGGCAACAGCAAAAGAATCAGAAGTAATTGGAACACACAAACACATATATACACTCAAACATACGCGCGCGCGCTAGTGTGTGGCAAACCTGTGTATCTATTGTATAATCTATTAATAGTATATCATTGTTGGATTATAAAATCTATTTCAGTGATAATGTGAAAGAATGATACTTTTTCTTATGCTAGTTAAAAAAAAAATTTATCGCTTCTGATCGGTTGATTCTATTTGTTTATAAAAATTTCCTCTTACATCTAACTTTTAAGTTTAAATAATTATGGACTACTATTGTAAAGATATTGAAACGAATTTCATAAGCTATGAAAAACAAAATAACCTCACCTTGCTGTGGATGACGTCCAATTCCTGTAGTGTTGATACCTCCTCCTGCAGGTAAGAAAATGTAACAATAAAAAACAGAATTGAAATAATAACGATATTATTAAATCTATAATTTTGTCTCCATTATGAAATCATTATTTTTTGAAGAATGTTAAAATTGTTATTAATTTTTTTCTTATTAATTTGGAATTCAAATCTATCGCAATATAAGATAGCTTGCAGTTATAAAATAATAAAATGCCTAATTATCGACAATGCATAAATGAAAACAAGTTTTTTTCATAGCTATGCTCTGCTGGCTATGATGATGAAGACAGACTTGTCATGCGGTGATTTTTGCTTCTATAGAATGAAACTTTTCTCCTTATTTTCAATTTAGTCACATTTTTCTACCTTTACATATTAATTCTAATAAATTCATTGTATGTTCTTAATGTACATTAATTTTAATATTCAATAAATTAATTTATGATTTATTTTTCAGTGGTTCTGAATTCTTAATTTCAAGTGGTTTTCGGTTAATGGCGACAATGATCCCCAATCCGTTCGATAGATACTTGGGAACTGCACTAAGTCCAAGTTTGAAGCTATAGGTTTAAGAAAGAAAATAGAAGATAAGTTAGATAGAAGACACGTTACGAACCAATCACAATACAATTTAAATTTTAATGCTTTGTAATATCGATTCAATGTTTCATGTCAAAACTGTCGTACCTCATACCCGATAAGTATCATGTTCTCTATTGGATGAAATTTAATTAAAGTTAAAAGTTGTTAGAAAGAAAGCAACCAAAGCGTATAGAATACTCAAGAATTTCCCTTAAAAAAATTTAAGGGACGAAGATGTTGATTGAATTGTAAAGGAAATATTTTCCGGCTAACATTACTTAAGTTAATGAAACATTTTATTTATGAATTTGTAATTTAGTTTCTTTTACTAAGCTGATGAACCCTAATCGTTAACAAGCTAAAAAAATTAATAATAATAATCAATCTGAAATGAAGAAGTATGTAAAATGTATATGGGTAGATTAATAAAAGTTAAAATGTGACTTATACTACTTTTTGTATATATTACACTTACACATATACATACTTTAAATATATTTTTTATAACAGTAATTTTTTTTCGAAATATGAAGAAGATGGTCAGGGTTGCGGTTAAAAAAGAAGAAAATAGTTTTCAACTATTGATTGTCCGATGTTTCGCCCCACTTTGTAGGGCTTCATCAGGGCTAAAAAGATATAAAAAACAAATAAGAACACTACAACAAAAAGATAAAAAAAAGGTAAATTAACTTAAGGTAAATGATACGATAAATATTATGTGAAAAAAAAGTGAAAAGTAAATTAAAAATAAATAAATAGAAGATAGACATAAAATAGTATTAATATATAATGAACTAGAATAAACAATGATAAGAATAAAAAATTAAATAAGTAGTTGAAAACTATTTTGTTCTTTTTTGACCGCAACCATCTTCTTCATATTTTAAGTTAAATAAATACATTTTTTTCTGTTTTTTTAAATATGTGTATTGTGTATATTCACGATTCATTCGATCACAACTTTCCTAATAATTAAAATAAAAACATAATCGTCTTCATTTTCTAAATTATTTTCACTATTAATACTTCTTTTGAAATTTTTCGAAAATGCCACATACTATAAATTAATATGATATGTTATTACATGAAAATATATCATAACAAGTTAGGATATAAATCACCCGTCGATTGAAGATTTGTTTGTAATTTATGGTACTTTACAAATATTAACTGTACACTTTATAAATATATATACTGATTTGTTTTCGTCTCCATTTTAAAGAATATGAAAACAGATTTTCATGATTTCCGGAGAGAGAGTGTTCCTATGGTCTGGTGAGAAGTTCCTTTCCTGCGTGTACGAGCATTGATGGAGTTTCGTCACATTTGCATAACAATTGTGTGTGTGTGTAAATGAACTATTCATAAAAATTTACTTACGCAGTTCTGAACACAAACGCTTTTTCAGAGGTAATTTCTGTGCATGGGCGTCTTTTTTATTATTATTATAGGCTAGAATTGTTGAAGTCTTTTTATGTTTTTGAAGTTTGTATTCTAAAAAATCAATACCAGTTCCTACTATCCTATATCCTAATATATTTTTATATATTTATTATAATTTTACATGTTTATAATTAATTAAATATGTAAAATACTTATTAAATCAGGCGAGAACATTTCTAATATTTTTCAACTAATTATTACAAAAAACCTTTCATTGAAATTGCTAATCCCACGTGCATAGACTTAGCCCCCACTTAAAAGAACCTATTACTCTGCAATTCATCGGTCTCCTGGCTTCTATGATATATAGCTATACTATAGATTTTATTTTAATTATTTAAGTCAGTTATTATTTTATTTCTTATAATTTAACTCAGTTACACCTAGTTTTATTTACGATGTGTGCTTATAATTTTATTTTTATCCATTTTAATTTGTACTTAATTATTTTATTATTATTTTTTAATTACTTTTTATTTTATTGAATATATATTTATGGTATGATTGTGTACTTACAACCTTAATACTTATTGACCTTAACAGATTGTAATATACTTTAGAATATTATAAAATTTTAATAAAAAATTAAACTTTATTACGAAACAGTAAAGACTTTTGTTCATTTTTATTTCACCTTACAAAACAGCCTGTTAAAATTTCGTTTAGCTGTGTGTGTTCACAATTGACGTGTGTGCTATTAGAAGTTTCGGCCAGTTTTATGAATTTAGAAATAATGGCCCTTTTGTATTTGTCATGACCAGTGGCATTTTTACCCGATAAATAACTACGCTCCCTTAATCTAATTAAATGTGGTCTATAAATTGTATCGAACAAGAATAAAGTGAGAAGTAATTTATTCAAGAAGTATTGAGCAGTTTACTGATAGAAATGTGTGTGCAACATAGTATAAACTGTTACTTATAATTACTTATTATGAAAAGTACCTCTTGTAAATGTCTAATTTTTGTTATTATACTTTTCAAGTACCAATTAAATTAATGATTTATATTAGCGTTTTTTATATAGCTCAGAGTTGTTCAGAAAATTATTTGTAGAGCCTTTAGGGTGGAAGATTTATCTTATAAAAACCCGAGTACACTCATGGATAAAGACGGTCTAGGATATGGAGTAAGTGAAATCCCCTACTTTATTTTTACTATGTGCTTAAATTTCCAGGGTATTTCATAAGCTTAATTAGTTTTCTCCTTACAGCCTGAAAGTACTTTATTTAAACCGCAATCGTACATAAAGTTTAATTGAGTGTAATTCAGGTTTTAGCATTGCGGTGAATAAAATGGCCGTGTATGGCTGTGGAACTTAGTAATGAACGGATCCCTAAAATGTTAATAAACCGTGAACCGACTAGTAACCGTCCGAGGAGCAGACGGAAACGTAGATGGGAGGATTATGATTGATTCAGTAGATTTAGATATAGAGGGTCGTCACTGGAAGGATGTATGTAAAGAACGATTGGTAGTATCGGTATCGAACCTTCGGTTTTGCAATCCTTTTATTATTATTATCATTAGTAACCTCTTATAGAACATATCTTATGCTCTAGATTTTCCAATAAAATGAGATATTTCGAACGAAACATTCTCATAGGAAATGTAATTTGAAATTTATTTTGTATTCTTGATTTTTCCGTCAAGACGTAAAGTCCTAAAACCACTAACAATTTTCAAGTATGCTCTTATTATGATGACCAGTTTCTATTGAAAATTGAGTTGTTATACAATTTTTACTTGTTTTTTCTCACCGTTTGTGTGCAAATCGTAAAAAAAAAAAAAATAAAATAAAACAGTAAAAAAATATTTGTAGTGGGTGACCATAAGAACCAGAGGCGTAGCAAGGTAATTCTGTGACTTTGGCGAATTTAAAAAATCTACGTCCTGCTATAAAGGGAAGTCTGAACAGTTTTTTAGAATTTCTGTATAATTGTATTATATTGCTATATATTACTATTTTAATTGTATATCACTATTTTTAGTCTTTATGATAAAAAAAACAACCTAAACATCAATTTTAAAATAAAATAAGTTTAGTATTGTACAGCTGTAAATAGTAATAAATAAATAAAAAGAAAAAAATTAGTATAAATTGCACCAGTCTAAAAGAAAAGAGCAATTTTCATGGTTAGTTTTCCGTCCTCTTTGTTCCTACGCCCGTCCTCTGCAGGTTGCCCTGACTTATATCGCCACCGCCCTGCTAAGACCAACCCTGTTTTATTTCAAAATGCTGAAAACTTGTGAAAAAGGTCTCAAACTTAATGTTGAACATCGTATGTAAAAATCCATTTTAGATTTAGAAATAATAAATAAGTGTATTGCAACCTGCATTTTATTCTAACGTAGCTCAAAAATTAATATTTTAAAAGTTTTGCAGTATTTTGCAGTAAGTTGTAATTAAAGTTTTGCTTGCCATATAATAAATAACAATCAACAAACACTGAACCGAAGGGAATACTGAACCGTTATTAGGAGGATTGCATTAAGAACAATCAGAAATATTTAGGTTTGGACGGATGTCATTGGGTAGCCAGTATGTAGCCAGAGACCGGTCGTATCGGCATCAAACCTTAGGGTTCGCTAAGCTATTACTATTATTCTCTTCAGTTATACCGATAATTTTTTTTTAAATTAATTTATTTCTGACAGTAATACTAAATCGGTGCATAAAATCGACAATCTGCGAATAAAAATTATAGGAAGAAGATAGTTGACCGTATGAAGTAGATTGGAGGAAGATTAGACTAGTTCGGGTGGTGGTCAATGAAGGTATCAAAATAGTAAAAGATAACTATTTATGATTAACCAACGTTTCGCCCCACCTTGCAGGGCTTTGTCAGGGCTGATAAGAATGAAGTTATTATCCAGAACTTCAGAAATGAAGTTAGAACCCAGTTGGTTGCAGAACTTCATTCTTATCAGCCCAGACGAAGCTCTGCAAGGTAGGGCGAAACGTTAGTGCTCAATAAATAGTTTTCTTTTACTATTTCGATACCTTTATTGACTGCCATCCGGACTATCTTTCTCTAATAATAATTATAGCTCATTTGAAAATGCATTATGGATTATTTGTAAACATCTTCGGTTATACTTCATTTTCAAACTAATTGGTTTTTCAAAAATCAGTAGATCACTCTAAAGATGTTTTGTCATATCCGTCCTATTGTAGGATACAAACTCCTATTTTTCTCACTATGGCAAATCCTAAATTTTTTTTTAAATGATGTCTAGTCTATGGAATCTCAAACACAAACAAAAAAAATAAATAAAAACAACTTTTTTTTTTCTCAGCCACTATTACTTTTTTTGTTTACTATCAAAATTCTTCCTTCTTGAAAGTCACGTCTTTAGAGTGGTTTGTTGTTTGTAAGTTAATCTTTTTTTGAATATAGATATTATTAAGGACTTTGCTAGTATCATAGCATAAGAACCTATAAGTGAATATTGAAATAATGGTGTGGTATAAATTCTATATTGCTAATATCATCTCTGTTGCAATGAGGGCCCAAGACATATTTACTTGCAGCCATTGTTCGGTCGTTTAAATTGTGCTTGCCTCAAACAGACATTCAAGGTGAATTATGTCTCAATATTAAATTTTTTCACACTCTCAAGCGTTAAATCTATATTGTATTACAAACTGTGTAGCGGTCACAACATATATTTTTATTTGCTTCCTTATTGTTTAAATCGCCTTACAGTTGGCATCTAGCGTCTCTTATTAACATAAACATTATAAACTACCTAATTATTCAAAAGAAAATGGAATAGTTTTTTATTAAAATACTTAAAAATAAAAACAAATTAACACGCTTTTTATTCTTTATAATGCCTATTCACAATATAAAGTGGAAAATAAATTCAGATATTCCTTTACTTATTTTATTCCATTGCATTCTTTTTATTGAAGTCTTTATATTTCTATGTTCCACGAATATATTTATATACTCTTCTTAGAATGGACAATGGGTTTATTTATTACTCATTTCAATTAATTTCTCCAATGTTAGTAAATAAATAAACACAGTGTATGCAACAAAGTTCCGTCAGGAAGGTTTTAATTTTCCCTTATTTTTGTTTTGAAAATATGATGAGTGATGTAGTCGAGATTTGAAAACCGTGAAATAATGGCATGGTTAGGAGAAAAAAGCTTACTAGCAGAAGGTAACAAGTAACAAGTAAGTAACACCAACTCAGTTCAAATTTTTAACTAAATAAAATATGAAAATATTTTGGTTGTTGCATTCAATGTAGTGACAGTTTTTGTATTGAATCTAGAACCGGGCAATTGCTTGCTATGTTTTACATTGTTTATTACTGTTTTTGGTTAAGAACTACAGTTTTATTTCGTTCACCATGTTGGCACTTAAGAACCTGACACTAATCGTGTCCCGGATCTATGTCATTGGCTGCTGATCTAGTTTCAATCATTTTTAGATAATATCGGATAGGTAAGGTTTTTTTTACACATTTCCTTTTTTTAAATTAGTGGTAAATTATGTTATTAGGTATTTTAAACACCTCAAAAATTTTTTCGAGTACGGACGGAGGACAGGATGTACCGGCAGTCATCGAGGGGCATTTAAAGACAGGAATTGAGATGAAATGTTCATAGCGAAGAAATTCCTTATAAGATAATACTCGAAAGGAAATCATCTTTCAGGTTCTATTAAATATTTTAAACTTATTCTTCGATTTTACTGAACTAATTTCCTTGCTAGTCTATCAATGTATTATGAAACGTCTTGCAGTAAATGGAATGGAAAGCTATTGTAGTGCTAAACGACACCTTTGTATTCCATCTTTTTTAATATATGTCCATGGGATGATATTTACTTAATAAATAAACCATTCCGACAAAAAAAACATTGATATTCCTCGATAATTTCAGCGTCATGTACTGTAATTCGAACTATCTAGATTTATTAATTTTTTCTTGTATTATATATTAATAATATATTGTTTATGTGTCAATGGTATACCAGAAGATCTCCGTTCCATTGATTTCCCATTTTTTATTTCAATTGGCTTCCTAAAAAATTGAAGATGAAATTTAGTAACAGTTTTTATAATAGAAAATATTACTATTGTAACTAGCCTATAGTGTCCATCGTCTTTAGGTCGATATAATATCAGTAGTAGCAGTAATTTCATATCAATCTGATTTTCAATCTGATTGAAGATGTTTTCTAAAAGGGAATATTTAACAATATTTTAATATTATTTATGAGCTCATGGATAGTATTATAAAAAACATCAGATTTAAAAAAGAATTGTCTATACTCCTGAGGCACGCTGTATTCATAAATTAATTTTCTCTCATATTAAACAACAGAGACTGTATATTCCGACGAAATTAAAAAATAGAACAAGATTTATTTTAATTTTTGTTAATCTTTTAAAAATTGAAATGCAATTTCTTTTACACCGTAAAAATACTTACAAATTTAATTAAAATTAAGACTTAAATGATTCAAATCTTTAAAATTCTGGTAAAAAGTTTCAGAGTCGTTAATGAACATTATTCAGTATTGAAAATAATTTTTTATTGGAGCTTGTGAAAATTGAAAGTTAATTTGTAACGAGAAATAAAAAATACCATTTTTGTTTAACTACAGTTGTTTTTGTCCCCTTAAAGTTCCTGTATTTTTTTTTAAATTTCATTCAAGGAAAAATAAAAAAATATTTAAAAAAATAAACAGGCAAAAGTATTAGCAGAAAAATGTGCAATGTATTTTGGTGTTATGAGTTTTTTTTACAAATTTTGATTCATTTCGATGTTATCATCATTCAAATATTTATTTTAATTCCCATTTTTTTTTTTCACCGCAGCAGCATTTTTGGGAAATAAAAATTTCGCGACACTCATTTTTGTTCTTAAAAAATATTTTTGGCATCCCTGTCAAGCTAGGAAAATGTCGATATATTATCTTAAAAGCGGTTGGGTATGTAGGAAAATATGGAAAAACAGTGCAAAATAAATTCTGAAATGCATTGGATATTTGTTATTTCATTTTTTTTTTTAAATTTTATTGTTTACTAAGACTTTCTTCAAAGATGATTCTCTTAAACATCGTAGTGACGCACTCTGGGCCCTTGTGTACCATATGGCGCTCGAAACCTCATTTTTTATTTATTGTTATTTTGAAAAAATAAATATATTTAAAAGAACAAGAGCAAACGTAGAACAGGAGGAATACAAATAATAGGCTCATTGATTGTTTGAATTCATCACATAATTCAATGTTTTCGTCTTTTTTCTTTCCATAATTGGAAAAGAGACTCTTCATTCTGTTTCTTCTTGTTTGTGCATTAATTACTAGAATTCAAGAATGTCCGTATCGATACCGGATATCTAGGCCCTGGCATTAAAATCTATTAATGATTTTTTGTAAATCCATAAGGTGGAGCCAAAATCGCTAAACAACAAGAAGTTACATATTTCTCAACTTTGTGCAAGGGTTTTACACTTTTCTCTTCTGTTATATTTTCATGAAAGAGTTCATTATAACATTTTTCATAAAATGTTTCGAGACCTTTCCTCAAATTTAAGAAAAAAAAATGTTTAAATAAATTTAAGGTTCTAAAATTTTACTTCCTTAAAAAAATTATATAAAAGTTTTTTAGCTGAATAACATAAGCTGGGGCTAGAAAAAAACATTGGAACATGTAATCAACAAATGCACCTTTTATTTACATCCTTCCATTCGATATTTAGTTTATTTCCTTTAGATATAGTTAATTTTTGAAAATGGAAATACATAACGTAAAAGATTATGGCGATATTCCCTCCTAAATATACCAGACACCTAAATGAACTTATTGGAACACTAAAAAAATGTATAATACAAAACCTACCAAAGGAAACAAGAGAACTTAAATGATTTCACAATACATTAACATCTAATGTATAAATGATGATCAGATATTATTATGTTTATCATTGATACTTCGGATTAAAAGATTTACTTCGTTAGTGAAAAAAATCAGATAATTGTTTGCTTGAATTTCGAAATAAAAAAAAAAACGACGAAATCAACCTTTCAGATCTAGGTAGTTCACCTATCAAAGGCAAAGGTTTTGTTTCAATCTATTATTTGCTTATAATAACGCCTTTTGGTTGTAGAGATATTTTCAAAAATGTTACATTTTTTTTCTATTTCTTTAAGAATGATTCATTTGAAACTTTCCATCATGAGGTAGTGTTGCTCAGACGGAGAGAGAATTCTCTTTGTTAAAGGTGCTTGTGAAGAAAACCACAAGACGGCATTGACAATACAAATGCTTTTTGAGTGTTGTACGTGAGCTAGGAGCGTATTATTTACGTCTTAGTTTATATAAATTTTGTTACATCTCACGAATTCTGAAAGTAAGATAAAAGTATCTCGTTTTGGTTTTTGTTGATGTTCATTTCTTAATTAACTAAGCACTAACCATTACATTGTTAATCCTGTATTAAATCTAAGTAAATTTCATATAACGGAAATAAATGCTTTACTCCTACTACTTTGAATGATGAAGTAATATCTGAATATAAATAACGTAACTGTTTTTTAGTTATTGCTGGTGCTTGAGAGACTTGAGGTTTTGTTCTTAGAATCATCCGTTAATATTCTAAACTTTTGATTTTTGAATCATCCTTTCTATAGCTGTCAGTAAACAATAAACCAACTTTTTTTAACCATATTGTTATTTTCAAGGACCTGACAAAGTTTTTTTATTTTATTTTCTTGTATGAAAGTTTTCTTAAATACATATTTCCTTGATAAATCATCATTGTAAATTCTCTAACTGAAGACGTTATAATAATAAAAGGTTAGATAGCAGCAATAACTATCTATACACATCTACCCAATGGCTTCCGTGCGAACCCAAATCCACAAGATAATTTTTTACGCAATAATCTCAAATACGTTTTGGTCTAGCCTTCAAATAATTCTAAAAGTATTTCTTGTTTCTATCCTTGCCTTTATTTCCTCATCTATTTAATTTTTTCCATGATATCGAAGGCCCTAAATACTCAAGTCTCCTCTACTTGTTGAAATGTATCTATATCCTCCTGTTTTCATGTCACCGAGCCATCTGACATTTCTACTGCTAACTAAATCAATCAATAAAGTTAAAAAAAAGGATCAGGTTACTAAATAAAGGCGCTTTAAAAAACGACTGTCTCTTCTAGTCGAAAAAATGCTGTAATTGATGTAAGAATTGTCCATGGTAATTACCCCTTTTCCAGCTAATTGTGAGCCTGATGATGACTCAATGACTCAAGACCAGTAACAAGCTACTCATTGTGGCCCCCTGACCCGAGCAGTGAATGCCCTCCACTGTAGAAGACAACGCACGTAGTCGGATTCTTTATTAACTGTGGGTGATGGTAAATTCCTTCCTTCTTTATCACCATCTTACTCTTTATTGAGAATTAGGTATTCTAGGAATTTATATTGTTCTTAATACTCCATTCATTTAATAATTGGCTGAAAATTAGGATTCATACATTTCAATTAACTGAATGTTAATTCAGATATAGTCTAGTTTATATTGGGAATATTTTGAAAATTAAATCAATAAATGCATTTTTAAAATACTTTTTTTTTCTATTTTATAACTTCCTTGAACCCCACCCAGAAAATATATCTTCCTGAAATCAATATATTAAAAAACATTAAATATTTACAGTTACAAACCATGAAGGGCCATTATGCAGTACTTAGTAAGTGCTATTTCTAGACTTACGGTTGTGCTAGGAGGTGATTTAGTGCGGAGCTGTCATGTATGTATACATTTTTTGTGAATCAGAATTTTAATTCTAAGCATTTTACTTACTACCGGTTTCACAACTATTTTAGAAAAAAAACTTCCCTTTTCGTGGGACCAATATAGAAATAAAAGTCGACCCCCCCCCCCAGAACGGAATCGAATCAACGCTCCTACAGTTCCCAAGTTGCAAAGTATTGAGGCAACTGTTCTTCGGATGTACAGTGAAGGTTATAATACCCTAATGAATAAGATAAGCATATAAGGTTGTAGGGCTTAGTAATGAATGGATCCCTAAAATGTTAATAACAGTGAACCGACGATTAAACGTCGAAGAGTAAGACCGATGTGCAGGTGGGAGGATTTCATCATGTCTGATCTCACAGATTTGAATCTGGACGGGTGTTACTGGAGCGATGTGTGAAGAGAACGATTGGCGATATCGGCATCGGGACCTTCGGGTTCGCTATGTGTTGTTTAAACATGTATATTGAAAATAAAAATACAAAATTAGCCTTAGTTAGTTTTTAAAACAAAAAATTATATTGCAAATTTCATTTTGAGTTTTCCCAACAATATTATGACAGTAAAGAAAGAAAGATCACCGAAGATTCAGTGTCCATAACAATTTTACCTAAACTATCAGAATTTTATATAAAATTTTATGAATCTCTCTCTCTCTCTCTCTCTCTCTCTCTATATATAT
>NW_027114928.1:1606838-1612700 GCF_000696795.3 Halyomorpha halys
ATATATAGAAGGCTATTGTCGAATCTTTGTCGACAGTAAAATTTTGAATTACTAGACCGATTCGTTTATTCGATAAAATAATTCATATGTTTTCTAATTATAGCTAAATAAAGACAAAAGGATTACAAACTAATCTTGGAGGATGTTATAAAACCCATTCATCTTGGGACGTATTTAAAATTGCGCAATATGATGAATGGACTGAGCATGTCTTATTCATATCTATTTCTATCTTTACATCGCTTCTCACCATTCTCAGTATTTTGCAATTATCTTCTGCATTGTTTCTTGTTGAGTTATCAATGTCATACTATCCACGTGTATTACATGCATTTTAGTTTCTGGTACTTCAGGCTGATTCTGTCAAGATACTTCTCCTTCATTTTAAATGACAGGCCAACTAAGGATACGAGATGTTTCAGAGAGATGATATTTAATACCGGCAAACAGCATGCTATAAGTTAGACAATTAACTGTGACTGTGAGCAATGGAGTCTGATGCCTTGTTAGGCGTAATGTTGCCACGTGCGTCGGGATCGTCTTACTATCAGCCCCTAGGCATTCATCAACCAACTGATCATTGATTGTGAGGAGGTTGTTCATATCAAGTGTGTTATTCATGTTATGTATTTTGTTAAAAGAAATTATTCGGTTTCATTTAATAAATTCTCATTAATATATTTAAGTTAGTTATAAAGTAAAACCCCTCTTTTTCGGGCTAGGTTGATCTAAGAAATCGACGATTAAGAGGAAAAACCGGTTCTCCCCAGCGGTATAAAAGAAAAAAAACAGTTTTTTTAACTGTTAATAAACAGTAACTCATATATTAGTTAACATTTTAAATTCAATACAAAATAAAATATTTTGGTGATGTGTATTTTATATATCATAAATTTATTTTTATAAGACAAATTTAAAAAGATTCTCCAGTTACATGATTTGATTTAACTGTACAACCAATCTTTAAATCATAGAATCTTCATATAACAAAGTTAGTTATTATGTTTTGTTTTACTGAACTGGGTTTATTCTCAGTCCTTTTTTTTTTAATCACTGATTTGTCTGGAGTTTTAATCACTGATCTGCAATAGCCCTGGAAACAATTTAGGTACTTTTATACGTAAACGTATTTTCTCTAACACAAATAAGAAATTGTTTTTATTCAACAATTCCCAGTTCCATTTTGCGTTTATTAGACATCAAGTCGATAAAGTTAATAACTTATATCTTATTCCTATCTGATGCCTACTACCAACCATTTTTTTTTTTTTTTATTGGGATGAAATTGTCAAGAATTGTGCGTGTTGGATCCAAATTGGGTGCCATGACGTAACAAGTATATTCTAGGGGTGCCACAAGCGAATATTACCCAAGCCACTTTCTCAAAATAAAAAAAAAATGAAATGGGAATTTGCACTGTTCAACCGTTCTAATAATAATTGTGTCACAAATCTTTTTTTAATCTCAACAAGAGTGCCTAGAATTTTTTTTACCCTAATAATGATGCTAGGAAACTTTAAATGTGTCAACAAAAAACTTCTTATTTCCTTAAATTTCTATACCATACTACTCTTTGAATACCTAAAATGCAATATCGATATAGTAAAACAGACTCCTTTGAATACTCTCTTCCTCCCCGAATATCTATCCAAAATGATAACATTTATAGCTAAAACTTAAAGTAAGGTAATTATGTGTCTACTTATAGTAGGTCTCTAGTCTCTATTTATACAGACGAGACTAAAAGTATGAAAGCATGGTGAGAAACGGTATTGTAGATGTTATGAAACAAAAAATTTAGTAAAATTTAAAATATTTTAATTTTAAATAATTGAGAATAAGAAATGAAAAAAAATATTTTATTCAGGGGCAAATGCCCCCATAAATAAATTCATTGTTCAGAAATGAAGGCCAATTGTCTGGCAGACATTTGAAAGCTTTAGGATAAATGTTGAAACAACATAAGCATCTTAGGTTGAATTATAATTTATAATTGTAATCAATAATTCACATATAATAATTACAATCAATAATCAATTAGACACAAATCTGACTCATTCATATCTGATCAACAAGCAGCCACCGCCAAAGTCTCTATATTTTAATAGTGCACTTACAATCAGCACTGTAATAATAATACCCTTTCTTCACTTCGTGTTTAAGTTGTGTAGGAGTGAAGGCAGTTGTATCAAAATAATTCCAAAAAAGATATATAAAATAGGTATACATTTTTTTAATAAACCCTAAATTTAAATTTATTAACTACCTTAAATCTTAGGATTGAAACATAAAAGAACCCTAACAAAAAACAAAACATTTAGCACGAGATATTTTGTTACCATTGTATCAAGAAGAGCTTTGTGCATAGAATTTTCCAGAAGAAATATATAAACTTACAGAATTAGAGATAAAGGTACAATATAATAATTAACTTTATTATTGCTTATGTTCTTGATATGAGGGCTTTGACTGAAATGGAGAGTGAGCTCGCAGAACTTCTGTTGCATAAGGCAAGATGGTCATCAAGAGGAAACGATTCCTTATTGACATAAATTATTGCATGAACATTACTCAGCGAAAGGGTATTCACTATCCAGTACTAAAGGGCGATAATACGATTCAAAAATTTTATTTTACGACCCATCTTAATTCACCGCAATCGTAAATTTCAAGGGAAAAGGGGACACAATTACTTCAGTGTAATGATAGGTGATTTCATTTGAAATTAAATTATCTCATTTCGCTCAAGGTTTTGAAAGAGAAACTTTATTTCAATTTCCGACCCTGTTAAAACATTGTCTGTAGCCCAAGAGTAGAAAACAAAATAATTCATCCGAATTTTTGATTAAAACTCTACAACAGTTATAAGGAAAAATGCAATCAGTCAGAAAAGTTACAAAAATTTGAGTTATTTCAATTAAAAAAAAAAAAAGAAAAAGTGGGCTATTTTCTGTTAGAAAATAGTTCGATTTTTCCTTAGACTATGCAAGGAATATGAGAAATGTCATTAAAAACAAAATAATTAAGTATTTAAGCAGCACTTCTCCTGAAATTTATTTTATTTTCTAAAAGAGTTCTTAAGGGTAGGCGAGCGTGGTGGCTCAGTTGTAAGACACTGTCCAACGTATTCCAAAGGCCCCGTTTTGAATGAGACTGTACCTGATAATTATTTTCTGTTACATTGTAGCCCTGAGTCAATCCTGTGGGTTCTAGTGCTCTCCGGGAGTCCACTCAGCCTCATAAATTGTATACCCTTAATTTGAGAAACATTTTACGGTTGAGCATAATCTAGAATCGTTGTTCTAAAAACAGTGCTTCCTAACAAATTATTATTATTATTAATAAGCTTTTAATGCTGAAAAATCGATATATAAATACATAATATAGGTTTATATGTATAAGAACCTGTCAAGGATAAACTTTATTAACAACATTATAATGTACTAGCCTTAAATCGGGTGATAATTGGTATCTGTACGTCCAGTTTAGACTTAATACGTGCTAACTAAACTAAAAGCAGAAATTTTAATATAAATTAGATTTTATGTCTATGTACAACATTCGTAAGAGAGTAGTTAATATATATGCCGTAATAAATTAACAAAATATTTATTTTTCGTAGTAAGGAAAACGTTAACGTTTCCATTTGGGCTCATATTTTAGGAAATTTACTCTACTTTAAATGGTGGTAAGTTTTTTTTTTTGTGTTGTTTGTATAAGAAATTATTTTTTTATAGAGGTTTGAAACAACTATCAATTTTTATTTCCGCTATGATTGGCAGAGATTCAGCTCATTAGCTATGTACATATAATTATATAGTTTTTAGTAAAGTAATCTAAAATTATACTGAAACCATTCTTTTGACAATTTTTTAATACTCGATTTCTCATGATGTAATAAAATAACATATACTACAATATAATAATAATATAACAACATTCAATAAATTTGTTCTGTCGGCTATGTACTCGTTTTATTAAAGTAACAAAAAATTGGAGTGAACCAGCTTGATTTGCTTTTCCTCGGTTTTTTTAGTACTAAAAAATGGTTCTAATATTATTTGTCATTAACGTTTGTTAGATAAAAAAAAAAAAAGTTATTTTGAAACCACACTTTTATATATGAAGGAAGGTTTTCTCAAAATGATTTAAGATTTCAGAAACAGTTAGGTTCAGTAGGAAAACCTCTCGTTGTTTCTGTATTTTTAAATTTTTCTTTCCATAATATGGTCATTGTAATGCGATTACGGGTAAGAATGGTGTAGCTCAACATTTTAAGGTCTATTTGCTGTTATAAAAATATTGGAGAAAAACAAATGTGAATATTTATCTCTGCACAAGTGGTAACCTTTGAAAGATCTGGAGTAGGAAGTTACGTTCAGTTTTAACATTCTGAATAAGATTATATGCTACTAACAAGTATGTCCTGACCTTCTCAGTATCATATATTCCTTTCCTCGTCCAATAGATTCATCCTTTAATTGTTTATCCTTTCAATTCAACTGTTACAAGAAGGATTTAGTTGAACATATGTTGTATATGTATTATAATTTGTATGTAATAATATAATTTGTGTATAATTAAATTTGAAATATAGATCACCTTTTTAGCCTCTACGATTGACTGATCATTGGTTCAAAAAATACTCTTGGACATGTATTATACCATTCTACATTGGTGAAGGACGCCAGCGAACTAAATAACATCGACAGATTATGCGATTTTTTTATTCAGCTGAAATTTTCATCTAAAATGAGCCATGACATGGAAGGACAGTTCTGACTCCAATCACTAACTAAATTGCTTCACTATCGTGATGTCAGGTAGAGACGTGACACAATAGGGTTTCTGAACAAACAGCATGAATCAAATGGATATTTATATATCTTTATTGAGTTATTTATATATTTTTTATCAGTTTACACTATTATCTTTTCAATATATTTGTTATCTTATGTGTTGAGTCATATAATTGCTATATTTAGTCGTTTATGTAATGATTCAGTTTTTTCATTAGTGATAATCGTTGTTTTTATAATGTTGGTATTAGAAAAAACATTTAATGTTTGTAACAGACTAGTGATAAAAATGGGTTCTATTTATTAATATGAGCATCTCTAATCCATAATCCTAAGGGAAGAGACAACGCCTTAAGGTTTTTGGAAATAAAGTATAACATAAATACCGGAAAAGGATGAGTTAACCGAAGAATTAAAAATACTATACAACGTGTCAACGTTGTATAGTATTTTTAATTCTTAATTGTATACCCGTCAGGGTATACGTCTTAGGGGTAGACCGAAACGTAGATGGGAGGATTTAGTCAAAACTGATTTGGTGGATTTGGGTTTGAAGGTGCGTCAAAGGACCGATGTATATAGAGAACGATTGGTGGTATCGGTATCGAACCTTCGGTTTCACTAAGGCTTTATTATTTTTATTATAATTCATTATCCTAATTTTTTAATATTTTTATTAACTGAAAAACTTTATCCATTCTTCCTATCATTTTATTTACCATTTCGTTTTTAAATATAATATGTAAAAATGTGTCTGCTATCAGCTATTCTGAATTTTATTTTAAACTTTCTTTACCTAGAACAGGAATCTCCTAAATACTGAAATAAAATATTTCTTTGTCGAATATTCAATAAATAACGAGTTCAAACGTCATTGCCTAATAAGAACAATTGAATAGGGAATATTCATTTGTAAAAAAGTTTAGTAAATCACTTTTGGAGAATAGATTTGTTTTTAAAACTACGATTTCCAAATATATGTATATATATACATAAGTTGAGATGTAAATGTGAAAATAACTATATTATATTATTAATTGACCATATGTAATGAATAAAAGAT
>NW_027114928.1:1612835-1614659 GCF_000696795.3 Halyomorpha halys
TGTATTCATTTGTTTTTCATATACTTATCAATTTTTCAAGTAAATGCAGCTGGTACGTTACTCCTTACTACTACACAGTTCATGTGCTATCATTCAAGTTATAATTTTTATTTTCTGTTCAAGAGTCAATAATTGAAATGCAGACCAATGCTCTTAATTTTCTGTCACTCGGCAAATGGGTGAAAAATTCTGAAAAATGATGAATGATTATATCACCGAACTGCGAGTTGTCTGGACGTATGGTTCTAACAGAAAATGCATTTGGATATATGTCTTATATTGACTTGTGGTTTTAAAAACTGGGCTTTAAATATTGGTTAAAAAGCACCATAGTGAGACCTTCATTGGGTTGAATGATTAACTGGTTGAGTTTGGATTGCTGACCTGATCTATTCCTACATTGTCAGGGTTCAGTACGTCCTTGCCAATATAATTTGTTAACATAATAAGTATAAATAATTTTAAATTACTGTTTAAATAAATAAATTTTATCCAATTTTAGTCTCAAAACATTTTTTTTTATCTCTTTAGAAGTCCAACGTTTGGGCATCCTAAAGGACAACCTTAATACAATTTTAAAACCACATTATTTAAAAAAACATGCAACATTTAAGCAGGCTATTCAGCCCGGGTCATGAATATCAGTCGACGAAATTCACTAATTAGTCAATTGTTCACATTAAATTAAAAATTAAAACTTCTTATCAGCAAACCTTCTTTATTATAATTTATCATAAGTGTGTGTAAATGTATTGTAATAAATTATAATAGAGAAGGTTTACTATGATAAAAAGTTTTAATTTTTAATTTAATGTGAACAATTGACTAGTTAGGGTATTACTGATATTAATGACCTGGGTAGAATAGCCTGCTTAAATATTGCATGTTTTTTTAAATAATGTGGTTCTGAAATTGTATTAAGATTGTCCTTGAGGATGCAGAAACGTCGGACTTATAAAGAAATAAAAAAGTGTTTTGAGACTAAAATTGGATAAAGTTTATTTATTTAAGCTGTAATAACCAGTCTCAACAAAGTGTTAAATATAACTTTATTAGTATAAAGTATTTTTTTTTTATAAGAGAATTTCTTGTGAGGACTGTAAAAGTAGTATAATTCAGACAATGGCCGGAATGCGTTGTGTCTTATAGGCAGTAGAACACTAAGATATTAGGACTTTAATATTTTCTCCATCCACTCTTTATAGTTCCTCTACTCTACTCTGAAAAACCAATGTTTTAATTATGGTTTGGTAACAACCATGCTATTTTGTGACTTGAAACACATTCCTACTTTCCATAGTATTGATTTATATCATTTTGTATATAAATTAGGAAATGATAAGTAAGATAAAATTATTCACTTAGTCACTTTCCGATAAATTACTTTGAATTTTGATTGACAATTTGAATGACAAGAATCAACAATAACGTTATTTTTCAATTAATTAATTTAATATCCAAAACAGTCTCAACACTATATATTTATTTATTTGTCCTACGTTTCGGCCCTTCCAGCCATCCTCAGGGACATCTAAACATTTAACAGCTTATATTATTACAACTTCACTTTTAAACATTTACAATAACATTATTACTTATTATATAATATAACATACCTTCAACATAAAGTTCCTCTCACATTAATTGTTTTCTACTTGCAGGCTATTTTGCCCAGGTCAATTTCTTTATTTAAGTCAAAAACCTATTCCAAAACAGTCCATTATTAAAAGTCATACTTATTATTAATAAGCTTACCAAGCTTAAGTCTAGTTACCTCTCTATTTAAATTTTAAAAACCATTCACTTATCTATTCTATAATATTG
>NW_027114928.1:1616474-1622931 GCF_000696795.3 Halyomorpha halys
TTAATTGATAAATATTACCTGGTCTCGAAAAATTTTGAAATAATATAATTAAAGTTATTTTTCATTTTATAAACACATTAATTCGACTTATAGCTTATCTAAATGGTCGTTTGCACATGTTTTGACATTGTGTTTGATATTGAATTTCCACAGCTTTTACCAGATCCTTTGATATTCATCAAGGAATTTTCGTAACAAGCCGACTTTCCCACACACGATAAATTTAAAACCTAACTTAAGTTTGAAACTAGAATAATGTAAAATATTTTACTCAAAGTTGTTTTGAAACTAATATTTAAATAAATTTAAAACTAATATCTGAAGTAATAAATTGTTAACTTACTGGTATATAAGAAAAAAAAAGTATTGTTGTCAAGTATCAACATTTGCAACAGTTCTATAAAAATCTCAAATCTAGAGGAGTTGAAAAAAGTAAAGATTTCATAATATAGTTGCTGAATCAGTTCAAAGCGTAGTGATCATTTTTGTTTTTCCACGATTCTCAAAATAAAAATAATGTTCTTCTAATAAATAACAATCTTCTCTAAACTCCTATTTCATCTGAAGTGTCATTCGGAACATGGTTTAGTATTATTTTGTATTTGGAACTGAAAATTTGTAGACTAGAATTTTGTCTAAGTAATAGGTAATGGGTTGTAATAGAAGTTAATAGCGTTTTTAAATATTTCAATGTTATCCTCCCTGTGTTTATAAAATCTTGTTTACTTGGTCAATAATGTTTACATATTCCAAAAAAAGATTAGTTTAGGTGCTTTTATGCATCAGTTTCAACCGAGATTCCTTATCTTTAAGTGGTATTTTGCTTGCTCAAAATGGAAGAGAAAAAATTTCACTTTCGTCATTTAATGATTTTTTATTTCCGAAAAGGACAAAATTTGCAGTTGTATGGCGATGATGCCTTAGTAGAAATCAGCGTCCGTAAGTGGAGTGCTTGGTTCAGAACTGGAAATTTTGACTGGGAAGACGCAAAGCGCTCGGGTCGTCCTTCAACTGTTGATGACCAAATTCAAGCATTGGATTGAGAGACAACCCTCACTCTACGATACAAGATATCGCAGAAACGCTTAACATATCTCATTAACAAAAATCTGAAGTTGTTTTTGAAATAACCAGTAAAAAACGCTACGAACTTATTTTACAAACCAATATATCTTGTATCTAACCGTTCCCTGAGAGATCTTCTTCTTAAAATTTATTACCCTGGGACGGTGACTGATAGATAAAATGTAAGCTTTTCTGGGTATTCATGTACGATCAATCTGATACAATTACAAAATCCATAATTACTTAAGCCCACTCTTTTACGAACAGAAGTAGATATCTGTGAATGAAAATAGCTAATTTATCTTGAATAACATTATTTTGTCAACTATTCTTTTTTCTTTTAAACGACTAATTTTAAATATTCTCTCAGTTTTTAACTAAACAACTTGAATGTATGTTAGAAAAAATATCCAATTTGTACATAGGTTTATTTGTTGCATCATTTCATGTTTTATTTATGTCTGTCTTCTGATATTTTATTGATTTATGTTCACTATTAAAGTTTCATTAATTTATTTGTTCATCGAGTATTCCAAATAAGTTAGTAATTCTAGTATGCATGTGCATGACCGATACGTTTAATAAAGTTCCAATTATTCTGAAAATTTTATGGTTTGGCCGAGTCAAAGGCGATAATGGTTTTCACCATCTTTGTTCTTTATAATTTAATAGATTTGGCATCGTCACCTTCTTCATCAGCTTTGAATCATGAGCTTGAGAATTTAATTACGAAAAATTAAAATTCTGAAGATTCATATATATCATCTTTTTAGGGAAACTTCAAATGTACCTTTATCTAAGTTTATTAAAAAGCTATTTTGAGCTTAGCTAGTATTAAAAGTAAAGTTCTCGCCCACTATTTTTCAAAACTAATTATATTTAAAACAGAAACATGGATAACTCATACACAGGTGAAAGTATCGAAGATAAGACTACGAAGCGAAACAATAAAAGAGCTGGATTTCAACACAAAGACAAATAAGATAAGAAGAATATTTCCGATATCAAACTAAGCTGCTGAGCAAATAACTTCAAATTTTATTGATTGATGAAATGAAAATAGATTGATAAAAATAGAAGCAACTGAGGAAAATAATTAAAACGCCCTTTAATAAATTTAATGATAGGATTTCAAAAACCCGTGAATAATTATGACGTTTTTCGTTAATATTAATCCTAATATCCCTTTTTGTTAATTCAATTTACCGTAGAAGCATGAGCTTGTTGGGTAATGCATGATTAACAGGCTCTTCGGATAAATCTACCGTAAAAAAGTATAATAAAGTCCTGAGAATACAATAATTTGGTAAAAGAAAACAAAATACTTGAGAACAACAAAACAAAAAACTTGAGACTACTTCTAATGTTTATAGGTCGTTTGTATATTTCATTCTAACTTCGTAGTATATTATTATACATATCACCTACATATTGAATTTACATGTTTACATAATTTATACGATAATTCAGAGCGGGTAAGTGGGGTTTTATTTAACTTCAAAGTAAGGGATCAATTAAGGTATAACATAATTATTCAAAATTTATCTTACATCTCAATTATTTAACAATACTACGTCAATTTTTTACTTATTATTATTTTTACATATTTTTATTTTACTTCATTGCTTTAAACATAAGTATAATAATAATAGGTATAATAATAGGCTTTGAATATAATTCAGGATATAGTATTGCTTCGAATAATATGGTCGTGTAAAGCTGTGGGGTTTAGTAACGAACGGATCCGGAAAATGTTGATAAACACTGGACAGACAAACAAAAATAAACATCCGATAGTTCGACCGAAGCGTAGGTGGGAAGATTGCCTCATGACTGATCTAGTAGATTTAGGTTTGGACGGGTGTCACTTGACGGAGCGATTGGTGGTATCGGCCTCGAACCTTAGGGTTCGTCAAGCCGTTATTATTATTTTAGATGACTTGGCCTTAGTCTTATTGAAGGGTGTAGAGAAACACAATGGGTTATTTATTTATTTATGTTTATATTTGATTCATTGCCATCATCGCTGAAATATAGTTTATTATTGATTGAGCAGACCCAAATATTATTATCAGTCCAGAAAAATGTTATAAAAATTACTTATTTATATTTTAAATTACTTGAATAAAAATTTGCTAAACTACTGTACCACAGCAGAATGCCTCCTTTGGGCACAAAAACGAGGCTACCCTTCCTAACTTTGGTTGCAGTTTTCATGAATATTTTTGCGGAACCATGTATAGGTCTGCTCTGGTGCTTTTTAGATTCTAATCCTCCCACCAAGCCTTCCTCTCTGATGTGGAACAAATTAAATTATCATAACTGTTCCTTCAACAAATGAATTTTAAATTTCTTGCTTTTATCTCCAGAAGCAAAACATGCTCCGATGAATACGAATTACTCGACGGTCTTTCACGCTTATTTTTTGTCTGTTTTATCGGGGTATAAATACGATTTCCGTTTTATTGTGTGCATGTAGTGGAAACCGTCCTCAACCCTTCTTTATTTTTTTTATTCCTGAACGGAAATATCCCCAGTGCTCTCCCATTTGGATTCATGAAGGACCGCTAATCCGTTTAATATGTAGCTCACAGACATGCTGGAAAAAGGGACGGGTCCAGGAAACGAGCGGGTGTCGAAAGAGTGCTCTCAGAGAGGAAAATACCAGAAAATCTTATATAGTTGATTGAGTCCTTTGCGTTGTATTTGTATTGATGGGAAATAAAACATTCATTAATTGTTTCCCGAATATAATTTTTTAAAAGAATTTTTAAAAAACACAATAACTCCATGGTTCGCTTATTAAATGGTTCTATATTTTAGTATTTAATTCCTCTCTTTATTTTCTAATCTCCGAATTGGTATGACCACCTTCATTTCTTAAAAAAGAAATTGTATTTCAATATTTTGTTGCATGTCTATACTTACCAAATCGGCCTGGGTTTGCCTTCATTGGTTTTAATGAATAATTAATTCAAATAAATTGTATAAAAAAAAATAAATAAAATAAATAAAGAAATTAAATTTAATTAAAATTGGAATTTTTAGATAAACTATTAAAACCATTACTAACGATTATCTCTCCGTTTGGAGTAGTAACCCATTTTATAAAATATTTCAGAAATTATAAACCTTGATTCAAAATAGGGAAACTAGAACAGAAGTCCCACTATTTCTCGTATCGTAGAAATCTAATATTTTTCTTAACATCACGACCTGAATGTCTTTTCGTAATTAGTCTTTGTGATGTTTGGTATAGCGCTGAAAAGCTGACGAAATGTAGCAACTTTTATGAAACCTCCAAGACCTTCCCTCTTAAATTTATTTACCTGTAACTAATGCAGAAGCATTTATATTTGAGGTTTTTTTAACGCGTTGGCAGAATAGAAATATAGGTATAATCTACATGGGTGTAGTTAATTATTATGTCGGACTAATATAAAGTATATAATTTGAAAAGGCCAGTTATAGAGAAATAATTTTAAACAACTGTTATAATAAATAATAAATGTTCTGCCAAATTTCTTCTAGTTTCTGGTGTATATTTCATTTCATAGTTTTTTTTTTCTTTCTTGAAAAAAGTATTAATAAACTTCTACATTAGAAACGTCAAGGACTCTAATTAATAAAAAAAGAATAATACTGTAATATAATGTACTGTTGAACCCTGAATCATTATGAATTTCATATAAATTAACAAAATATTACATTCCTTTAAGTATACACGTTCCCTTGTTTATATTATATTACTAGACCTTTTGGTACGAAGAACTCTTACAAGGATGCCCTCATAGCATAGTTGGCCTGAAATAGATCTTTTATCGCTTCATCACG
The DNA here is from genome assembly GCF_000696795.3 of Halyomorpha halys. NCBI lineage: Eukaryota > Metazoa > Arthropoda > Insecta > Hemiptera > Pentatomidae > Halyomorpha > Halyomorpha halys. The sequence continues at coordinate 1,621,374 of NW_027114928.1, forward strand.
GTACTGTAACTCTAACAACAGGACGATAAAGATGCGCAATGAAGATGTAATTTTTAATTCTTTATTTAACTTGTAGTCATCGCAATTTAATGATTGTGAATTTTTTATCAGCTTCATCTAGGGAGGTTTTATATCTAAAGAAAGAAATTCGGTATTATTTTTTTAATTATTCAAAATTATGTAATCACTTTAATTATGAAATCGGTCGTTTGTTGGGTTCAAAAATTTATGAATAGTAAACAAATCTTACAATTTTTCAGAATCATCAGGAGGACTGGCGCAGTCGAAAATTTAGACTTATCATTATCTATTTTTTAACTCAACTATCTAGAAATCCCAAACACATCTGATAGGAGACAATCTTTTAAAAATGATTTTAGTGTACTAATTGTATTGTCTGGAATGGTTTTTATAAATTTTGAGATGAATATTTGCGCCGTTTTCCAATATCACGTGCCTTTGAAATATTGCTCGATTTAAATTTTAGTTGCCTTGACAATCATTGTTATATGATTATTTAAGTAAAAAGTGTGTTCGAAGCGTTTGTGGAGTGTTGTCGAAATGTATGAGCAGTTTCTAGTCGTTTGAGTCTTGTAATGGTATTACATGTAGTTTGCTTGTCATGATAAGTCCTACGTGGTATGTATGCTCAGTCGAAAGTAGGACATTGTCATAGGATACTGTAGGGCTGGTTGTCTTGGGTTTACGATGATTTGATAGGTTATATTTTAATTCTCTATTTTAGACTCCATTCTTCAATGGATGTTGTATTCGTCTGCAGGGGTGCAGGAGCTTGCCATTATACGCAGATTACCCACAAGTGTCAGCTTATGCTGTTAGAAGTGTTGGTGGACTGAGAAATCATAATATAAGCCGTGAACAGAATTAGCGTTATTATACTACTTTGAGAAAGAATTGCGGACTGTGAAATGAGGGATGAGTAGGCTAAGATATGAATCACTCTAAAGGTTCTTTTATAATGGATAATTTTTCAGGGGTAGGAATTAACGGAGTTTGAAGAAAGTCACGTGTATATTTATCACCTGGTGATAAATGTATATATATATTTTTTTTTTGGCTTCACTAACAGTTTACAAAACAGAGCGTAGAAATCCAATAGCTTCTAGAGCTATTGAAAGAAGCATAAACATTTTTCCCTCTCAAAAAACCAAGCATAGAACAAAGCAGATGCCCATCGGATTAGTCACGGTGATAAGGAGCTGAGCTTTTGCTGTGTGGACACGTGTAACGACTTTGTCTCTTTGAGATAGTTCACGTAGCCAAAGCCATCCTAATCGGTAATGCTAACTAGACTTTAGTGTTATTAGGGTCCGAATAGTCTAGTTTACTTTTGTCCATTTTGTTTTTTTTTACTTAGAGAATAGTCACTATTTGTTGATTAGATAAAACTTTCTATTGAAGAATAATTACAATTAGTAAATTCAACATTCAGATTAGTAACTGGTAGATAGTTGACCGTAGATTAATGCTTGAAGAAGTTTGTCGGGGGGTGCGGTCAGCAAAGAACAACATAAATAAACAAAACCATATTTATTTA
>NW_027114928.1:1622981-1623537 GCF_000696795.3 Halyomorpha halys
ATGTTCTTCTTAAAGATACAAAGCGATTAGTTTATAATAACCGTGAAAAAAATGTATAATTTTTGAGCTATACCCCAAAAACGTTCAATTTTGTTTATGCATTTTTTTTGTACTGAATAAATCTGGGAGTTCTCTAGATTTAAACCATGCCATTAATCACAGAGAACTTTTTGAAAAAAAAAATCTATAATTCGGTCCGGTATTTTATCATTTTGGCTAATAACAATTCCACATTATTTTTAATTTGAAATTATTATAATATTTGCCTGTTTATTTTCTTAGTAAATTCTTAACATTAAGAATGTCATCTATCTTAACGTAATCTTATTTTCTTATTTGTATGAGATTATATTAATTTCCTATATTGTTTATTTAATTCTATTATGAATACAGTATATTATTAATATATCTATCTTTGAATACCAATAAATAATTATTTATTGTTAAATTTATTTACCTGTAACTAATGCAGAAGCATTTATATTTGAGGATTTTTTAACGCGTTGGCAGAATAGAAATATAGGTATAATCTACATGGGTGTAGTTGGCCTTTATT
>NW_027114928.1:1626322-1638244 GCF_000696795.3 Halyomorpha halys
TCAGCAAAGAACAACATAAATAAACAAAACCATATTTATTTATTTTATGCCGACGTTTCGACCTGAGTTTCAGGTCTTCATCAGGGGTTGTGGCGTAGAGGGAAGATTGGTAACTGGTTCTACCATAAATATGGTTTTGTTTATTTATGTTGTTCTTTGCTGACCGCACCCCCCGACAAACTTCTTCAAACATTCAGATTAGTTTGATATTAATAATTTTGGATTATAATTAAAAGTTTCCAAAATAAAGCTGTAACGAACCTCGATACAAGGAATTCCTCCAAATAAGGATTTTTTTTTCAAAACTCTTTGGATTCCTTGTATTGAGATTCACTGTATAATACTTAATACTTAATAATATTCTTATCAACATTTCGTTATTTTCTGTTATAAATCTGTTCGAATTAATTCTCTCATATTGTGACCGAAATTGTCACCGCATCTTCTGCTAACCATATATTTCGTCACATCCGTATTTATTTTTAACCCCGATAGGTTGACGAGCGTTTTTTATAACTGAGTTGTATTTAATGCCTTCATTCAACAATACCTAAGCACAGGTATTTAACCCCCTGGACTTAAATTCTTTTCAGTATTCATAACGTTTCTAATATCACAATCCATTGCTAAAAAAAAAAATTAGTAATCATTTCGGCCATGCCTCCCTATTAAATTAACTAACTTTGTTGGTATTCCATGCTTAATTAAAATATTACACAGCTTTTGATAATCAATTTAATCCTAAGCGTGCTGATTCGATGTTATGCTGATGAACATTAGCGTTGTATTCTAATTTTTCTTTATATATATATATATACATATATTTGGTATAGTTTTGAAAAAGTGATTTCTAAATACTCTACTTGCTTCAATTTTTATGCTCGATATAAAAACATTTAATCGGACACCATTTTGAAACAAAGTTATGTCAGCTGTGTCTTTGGTGGCAATTTCCCAAAAAAATCAATATAGTATTTTATTTGGAAAGCTTTAGACGACTGTCAGACGATTTTCGGCCGTTTGAAGCCGAGGTAGTTAAACCACCATCTACTTTGACTCGCGGTGCCGGTTCGAATATGGGTTGACATTCATTTTTTTGCGGTCCTACAAATTGGAAACTTCACCTCTAACTATCGTTAGGATAGATGGGTAGCTCCTAGATAACCCCCTTCCTATCCCGATATGTCAGAAATGACCAGGGTTATGAAGAAATAAAAAATATCAGATTTTTTTGTTTTTCCTTTTAGTTGATTTTTGGTATCTGCGCTTTTTAAAAGTTAAAACATCAAACTTTGAGGGTTTTACGCCAATTAGAAAGATCTATTATTGAAAATTTTGAAAAATTTTATTGAAAAAATGGTCCGTTATTTTGAGGTTGGTAGAAATTTATGAATGTTTTCTTAAGTTTGTTGTTCTTTTCTTTTTTCTTTTTTTAATATGTTACTAAATCATTAAAATGGTCGTACATATGTAATACTCTCAAAAAATATTAGAAAAACACTGAAAAATATTATTACTGGTAAAGAAGATTCTTTGAGGTAGAGGTTAATACCTCTGCTTTAAAAAAAATCTTGGAATCCAGATCGAATAACTGTCCAACAAGTTTCCTGGAATTGACTCTTAAAGCTTTACCTGGAGTAATTTTTCCTCTTCTGGATCTTTTTAAACGTTTGAAGTGGCTCAGCGATTATTTTTATTGCTGTTATCAAACATATCCTATTTGGTCTTAAGAGAAGTTATTAAAATTAGCTTGCAGTAAGTGCTTTCAACAGACTGTTACGTTGTTATTGCAGCTTGTCAGTATATTTATGATACTTAAGTGTTTCTCTTTTGTTAAGGCAAGGAGGTGGTGTTCGGTCTTCCTAAAACTTTTTTTTAGCTAAAAATTAATTCCGTACGTCATACATACGACAGATCCCTTTAATTCTCAATTTTTCAAAGATTTTAATTAAAGAAATAAGTAACTAAAAAAATTTTATTTTATTATTGTAAAATATTTGGACCGACAATGGATGAATTAACGGGAGAACTTAGAAGGCTGCAGAACGCTGAATTAACCCTGCATCGGGCGCGGCTGATTTGACAGGCACAGCATTCGGTTTTTTTGCTGTCTCTTCCAAAAAGGCGCTGAGTGTGACCCCTACTTCTCAGTAGTTTCCTAACTTTGTGGGGTGGTTCCAACCCGCCCAGTCAGTTCATCTCCTGCCGCCAGGAAAGAGCGTCACGCGTGTTTTGATCTGACAGGCGCCCGATCACGTTACAAACCTAAGGCCAATATTTTTCACTTTAGATAGTAAATTCAAGCACTTCACGGTACCATTACTGTTAATGAATGGGGATCGTGTGCCTGTCAGGCTCACCGCGCCTTTCTGGTGTGTCGTTCAGGTTCATCGCACCTCTTTCCAAGATTTTTTTATGAATTCTTCAATCGTTATTTCCGTATTTCTTTGATAGGTATATTCTATAAGGAAACCACAATATTCCAGCCTTTTTGGTTTCAACGACGAAAAAATGTTGGTAACCTACGTCACAACGTAGGTGCAAGAATAATTGTGTACTCCTGGTTTTTGTGGTCGGAACCAAAGCCATAGAAAAAAGATAAAAGTACTGGAGAAAAAAAACCTGAGGTCATAACGTATTATAATGCTCACAAAACTGGAGGTGACACTGCTAACCAAATGTGAGCCACCTACAATGTGCAGTAAAATGCACATCGACTGCCAATGACTGTTTTCTATACTATGTTGAACTTGGGAGGGATCAATTCCAAAAAGAGTTTTCCCCAAAGAATTATCACATGAACTGTGTATCGGACAACTTCAGCGAAGAAGCCGGCTGAAATCCGGCCTTCACACCTCCTTGAAAATTCGTCTCAAGAACCCTCTCGGTTGATGATCGTCCAAAATCAATCAATAGAATTGGGATTGGAGAGGCGTCAGTGGAAGGATGTATATAGAGAGCTATTGGAGGTTGTCGGGTTTAAGTAATCCGATTTTTACCGTTGTTTTTTGAATTTATATAAAGTCGGGGTCGGGGATCTCATTTTTTGATGCCCCACCCCTTGCCGCGGACGCCGGAAGACCTCGAAGACGCTGCGACTGCAATGCCGCCCCAGCCTATGCACAATGCAAGCTAGGACCTGGCCCATCCCTACCATCACGCGAGTCCAGGACACGCTGGCCAGCCACTAAAGAGAAAAGACGTCTTTTCAGACACCAGGCGAAGATACATGGTTTTCACCATTTCGCCCATCGCACACATTAACGATGGAAGCGACTAGGAGACGTTACCGCGGTGGCGAAAACGTCATTCACCAGATAAGCAATTTTCAATAGAATCTATGAGACCCCCATGTTCTGTAATTATCATATATAATGAAGATAAATAATTTATACTAAAACAATTACCCATAATTTCCCCTCCAGGGAATTAACTTTATGAATAAAAGGAAATATATGCATGCTAGTAATCAGAAAGTCTCACAATTTTCAACCCCCTTTCCATACTAATAACATTTTAATTATAATCGTAAAATACACTGGGGACACCTGCAATATAGCACGAGCAGGTCCCGATGTAAACAGTGGTGTCGGCATCGAACCTTCGGTTTCGTTTGGCCTTTGTTATTATTAATTATTTTATATTTATGAAATAGTTTTTTATTTAGATTTCTACCACTATCTCTGCCCCACTTATTATTTATTTTAAATCACTAAAAAGTTAATTGCCCTGAAGAGATTAGTTAATGTATAAGAGGGAAAAGAAACATAAGTGGCGAGGATTGTGTTCGGGCTGAATTAGTAGATTTGTGTTTCGACGGACAATGAATGTGTCTAGACAGCTATTGTTGGTTTCGGTGACGAACTTTCGGGTTCTTTGAGCCTTTTTTTAATCTTGTTCAAATTTTCAGGAATTTAATTTAAATAAATATTGAAAAATCGATGGCATTATGACTTAATCTCAATATATTAATCTCAGTGCTAAAAATGAACAATTGCAAACAAAAATGCATCATATAAAAGACATATTTAAAATAATTAAATGAAATTTATAAAAAATAATGGTATATAACAATTCATGAGTTTAAAATACGTTATTATTTATTACATTTAAAAGGTTTCATCCCTTAGTATATGTTATTTCATAGCATCAACAAATTAAAATTATACAAAAAATACTTGTTAAAATGATAAATATTTTTGTTTGTTTCTTTTTCATTTATTTACTATTTAATTTAAAATTATTTAAAATAAATTCGTACTAATTAAAATCTTAGTAATGTAGAGTAAATATTGTTGTTCCTGGTTGTAAGTATATTTCTTTCTTTATATGCGGTTGCATTCTTGTATAGATTACGTGCTCTGTAAAAAGAGTAATTTTTTTCTTATTGCAAAAGAAAATTATAGAATCTTCTACTAATACCAGTAATTTATATGTTATTCCGAACAGAGTTTTTATTCTGCTGATTGGAATGAGTAATCTTTTTCTAAAATTGTTTTCTTCCAGGGTTGAGAAGGACCGCATTACGAACAAACCGTGTTTTCTTTTCCCGGCCGATTTTTCAAGGACGACACAGTTCTATTGGAGCTAATGATTCATCTCTGAAGAATGCCAGGACTTCCTCTTCTTAATGCGGAATGCACAACCTTGCATCCTCCCATAACAAGGAAAGTTACATAACCCTTCTGGTTGGGGCCGTAGTGGTTTTATGGCCCATTAACTCTCCATCAACGCTTGGAGAAGTCATTAGTAACTGTCAAATTTTATGTGACATCTGCTGTAAATTAGGTTCTAATAACCTAGGCCGACATTGTTAATGAACTTATTTGCTATTTAGTATACCCATCTTTGTATAGTAGTTAAAAGCAGTTATTTTGAATTAGTTTTAACTCCTACTTCTAATTTGTAGTAATGATTTGTGACGTTAATGTGTTGTAAATTTGTATTTTATTGTTGTTCGGAATGAGTTAGCCATAAAGGTTTATTTGGATTGAAATTTCGAATCAAATTGGTACAAAATTTGGTGTCGTAGGAACATCACATATTCCTTCAGAAACCTACTATGTGTTGAAATTGATTTTTTCTATTGTACACGAATTCCTTTAGAAATTAAGTTGGTTAATAAAAGAATACAATATCCATGGTTTCTTATTTCTGTGAGATATAATACTATATATATATATAATACTGAGTAATACTATTTCTATTGAAGATAACACAGTGCTATTATAAGACCGTTTAATTTTAAAGATATAACGAGTTCAGTAAAAATCGTTTGAGCCATTTTAGAGGAAATGGCACAAATGTATTTTATCGATTTTATAAATAAGCATTTCCGGTAAGTCCATTATCACGAAAAAGTTGCTGTAAGAGGCCAGACATATTCTTACATTAAAAACCCCTCTCTCTGGTTGTACTTCATACTTCATACAACTTACAATTCTTTCATAGTTTTATTACTAATAACAATTAGAGATAGGAGATTGAAAAAAAAATAAATGTGCTTCTGAGGAAGATTTTTAGAAAAATTCGGCGCTTAAGCTCTTTCAAATTATTTGAATGAGATTAACAATTAAGGTATACTAAAGATTACTTGATACGTGATTTACTTAAGGACACTTATACGTAAATTAGTTAAGGACGTGATTTTAATTTCGTAAAACGTTTCCTTTTTTAGTTAAGATGTTACACAAACACGAAGAGGGTCATAAAGACTCATACATCATTTGACAAGATTTGTTCTGTTTGTACCCAAGGTACCTTAAAATGTATGTTTTCGTTTAAAATTCATATTCGGAATTTTCCACCATTGCATTTTTTTTTCCAATTAGCATTTTATTTTTTACGTAATTCATACATTAAAAATTTAAGTACGTAAATGCAAAAATAAAAATGAGGTGTAGATAGTTGACCGTAGATTAATGTTTGGAGAAGTTTGTTGGAGGATGCGGTAAGCAAATAACAAGAAAAATAAACAAAACCATATCGGCATAAAATAAATAAATATGATTTTTGTTTATTTATGTTGTTATTTGCTGACCGCACCCCCGACAAACTTCTCCAATCATTAAAAATAAAAATCTTCTTCCAGTCCTCATCTTGGAAGTTTAATACTGAATTTTATAATTGATATTGTTTTAAATCAACAATCTCGTGTTTTGGGATCAAGTATTCTAAGGAATATTTTATTTTTGAAAATCTAACGGTGTTGTTTCTCCTTTACTGTAAGCAATATTTCGTACCCGGAAAGAAGAGGGTAAAACATATTAGTCTATTCTAACTTTTGAATATCTTAAAATAAGGCTCTGACTTAGAAGAAATTTTGGAATTGAGAAATTACAATAATATGCCATCATTAATTAAATGTATCTAAAAGAAAACTAGTATTATTTTAAAAAATGGCAAAATAGGTTTAGTATATTGCACGATGCGGAACGTTTTTAAATTGTCGTGGTTCTTTAACCGAGCATATGTTTTTTCAGAGTTGATTAAAAAAACTAAAAAAAAAAAAAAAAAAAAAAATCCAGTTATTTCACCCCAATTTTGGACAACTTTAATGAAAAGTACGTACATTTACAAGTCGAAATTGTTAAGTAAGCCAAGTATAGGTATGGGGTCTACAATATAGCTGATGTTTCGTAATGTTAAAAAGAATTCGTAGATCCATATCTTTGAAACTTTTACAATACTAGAAAACCTCACAGATCAACATTTAAAGTAGAGTGAATTTTCTAATAAATGAGCCCTAATAGAACTGTTTTCGTTAATTAGTTCCCGAGATACAGTTTTAAAAAAATATCATTTCATAAAAAATGTATTGAAAATGATGAGTTAGTGAAGTTATTTTGGGAAAACTAATGGAATCATGAGACGTACAATTGTCTATTAGCACTCAAATTAAAACTGGTTTTAAAGTAATTAATATAAATTTATAAAATTAGTTTTATAAACTATATAAATATTATATGTTTATCTTCGTAGGAGTAGTAGTTTCTAAATTTCCTTATGAAAATGAATTTTTCCTTAGAAATTTTGTCTGAACAACTTGAAACAATTTATTTTAGCAAATATTATCAATACTAGTATTTCTAGGAAGATAAACATCATGAACTACTTTGAAGACCATTAAACTAGCTTTAATTTACATCTTTACGTCTCATGTTGATTTCCCACTACACATTAACTAACTACAGATTTTTCAGTACATTTTTTATAAAATGTTGCTTCTAAAAATCTCGGGAACTATTGAACGGAAACGGTTCATGTTGTAGTAACTTTACTTTAAATGAAGTTTTCTAGTGTTGTAGGTAGTTTGAAACATATGAAGCTTGGAATGATTTTTTTTTTTAAGGTTTTGAATTAACCACCATATTGTATTCCAACTATACTTGGCAGACTCAGCAATATTTATTAGTAATTATACAATTTTTTTTAATTATGTAATCGAAAATTAAGGGGAAAGAACTGACTTTTTTCTCCTCTTGGGTTGTTGTATTATTCCTAGGAGGGCAAAGTAAAGGTACTGTACAAGTCAATTTTTATTTTTTATTTTTATACCATGGTTGATATAACTTATATTATATATATTTTTTAACAGTTGATTATGAGGGGGTATAGTCATACAAATGACACCCCTAACTATATAAAATGTTCTTATTAAAAGAAAATAATAATAATAATAATAAAATAAATAGATAAGATTAATGCTTCTTATTAAAAGAGGAAAGTAAAATTAATAACAAAAAATAATGATATTGGTACACTTAAATAAAACAAACAATTGTCTTCTAATTGTAAAAATAAACAAGTTAATTTGAAAAATGGAACAGATAAGCATAGAGAGAAAAAAAATAATAATAAAAAAAAATAAAATAAAAAAAAATAATAATAAGTAAATAGAGGTAGTGTGACTATGAATTAATTTTTTATTTATTAAAAATTTATAAAAGAATGACTTGCAGCAGTCTGGGCTTCAGTCTTCGGGTTGAGGTTGGGTGGGTTTCCCAGGTTGTAGGTTACTGCTCCTTTAACTGTCGGCAAGTGGGAGTGGAACTTCATGAACCGTTTTTGATATACTCCTCTATTGACTCCATTTGTAATTCGCGATACAATTCTGTACAAGTCAAAAATTATTAAATTTCTGCAGTGTAATTTCGATTACTTTAACCACTACCTTATTCTGCATTTAATTCATTATTATATTTAAATATCAAATAATGTATCCAATTTTTTAATATTTCAGGAATAGTACTTTTATTTTATGTGAATGGCTCAGACAGAAGAGAAGTGCGGTTTATAAGATCGACAATACCCAGAGTAATAAAGCCACTTGTCTCATTATTGCTGCAGACAATCACATTTGGCTTCTTCATGAGTACATGAGCGATACCAGGCCTGCAATGCAGTTTAAGCACTTCCTGAGCGCCCTTGGCTCTTTGCCATATTGCATCTCGGCCCAGTTAATGTTTTTTTTCTCAAAATCGATTTTTTTCTTATTTATCAGTAGTTGATAGCTAAAAGAAAAATATTTCTTTATAAAAAGTGAAGAAAAGGGTATAAATACTAGAAACCGATAAATAAGAGTATTATTGCGTAGGAAATATTTTTTGAACTTAAGCAATTTTTTAAAAGCAGAGTTCAAATATAAAAACTAAATTAAAACAGTATGAATAGGGATCGATCGACAATAGGCTTCCTCTCTTTTTAGAATAACTCTCGATGTATAGTAACCGAACTACGTAAATTTTTTTTTTTAATTATTTATTTATTGTAATTTACAACTGTACAAAATAATACAATAAGTAAATATGTAGTATGTTTCATATACACTTGAAAATCTTGGGAAGGAACCACCCATTGGTGGTACTTCAAACATTAATTTAAACTAGAAGGTCTCGTGGCCATCTTCTTTTCAGACGCCTCGGAGGATTATCAGGGATTGTTAAGGATGAAAGATTAAGAATTAATGGGTTAGGATGGTTAAGGAGTTTTGAATAAAAAGACGCATATCTGGTTTGGGTCAAATCTGCAACGAATGGGATGTTAAGGTCTTTATGAATGAGTTTATTTGTGACGTAATAAGGAGCATCAAGGATTTTGGATTGTAACGATGTGGGAAGAATTTGATGGTTTGGTGGAGCCCCAGAGCTCAATTCCATATGTCCAAATTGGTCTGATTATTGTAGTGTATACTAATTTTTTGTAGTGAATGGGAAGTTTAGAGCGTTTGTCAAGTAAGTGTTGTAGTAATCGGAATCTACGAGCAGTTTCTTGTCGTTTCAGTCTTGTGTGTGGATTCCAAGTAAGTCTCTTTTCAAGATGGAGTCCTAAGTATCGAATCTGTTCAACAGGCGTTAGTGGTGTATCTAGAAAGAATACTGTAAGACAGGAGGGCAGAGGTTTACGACGGAGAGTAAAGGTGATCTGGTGGGATTTGTGAGGATTTATTTTGATTCTCCAGTTTTTACACCATTCTTCAATAGATGTTATGTGTGTCTGTAGTGTTTGTGATGCATTAGTTGGGTCGTTGCTTACAGAAAGTATACATGTGTCATCAGCGTAACGTAAATTTAATAATAATATTCTTATTTATTCTGGGATTAATCCCTTTAGAATAATATTAAAGGCGTATATCTTATATGTAATTACATGTAAATATAGGTTAATATGTCTTATGTTAGAACATTAAGAAGTGTTTGATATACTGTATTTACTTGAACATAGCTTGTTATCTTAATTAAACTGTTAATAAGAGAACATTTTCCATATTTTAAATATCTATTTCGTAAAGTAATAAATTGCTTAAAATAAGTACTACATAGATAAATAGCACCACGATGTCTTAAGAAATATTAATGTTGCAGCTTTGTAATTAGAACATAGAAACCTTTTGAAATCATGAAATTGAGTTTTTAAACTTTTGCAGCTTTAAAGATATATTAAAATAATTGTTAATCTTCCCATTAGGGTAATGCATTGTTTTTAATTTTTCAAATAGGGAAATAGTACAAGTTCGAGGTTAATTAAGCACTAATCGGTGGAATCGGTCTTTAATTAAGCGTTCGGGGAATGATTCCCTTTGCAAACAAACTCTGTGGCCCAGCAATCTGATTTGGCTCCATCTCACAATTGACACCGAATCCAGTTTTGCGTACATCTGACGCAACCCTTCATTAGTGCTGATAAATCCTGCGCAAAACACGTTTCTCCCAAGTCAAAAACTTAACTTCTGAGGCCGTAGATATCATCCAGGTCTCAGAATCTCAGTTGACAGAGCTTTCATCTTTTTCATACATTATCTTGATTCTGCGAGACAGAAGTCTTAAATTCCAAATTTTTGTAATGGCAAAACAGCATCTATTTCCGGTGGCTATACTTGCTTTCAATTACTACGTTATTTTATTGGTAATTAGTGCATTCAAATAAAGTTTTGACTGCTTTCAGGTCGTGTTTTACTATTTTGACATATTTATCTCCTAGATGTTTCACTCCTTAAAAGCCCCGTCCAAGGATTTTACATTTCTTGTCGTTATTATGACATCGTCAGCATTGACCAGATGCTGCGTCTGCCTGTTCTGAATAGTGCCGCCGGGATACATCTGAATGGTTCTTATTTCATAGACTACAGCTACGTTGAAGAGAATGGGAGATAATAATCCTCTTGCCTCAGTCCGTCTCTCACCTCAGACCTATTTTATTTTTTCATCTAGGATCTGGACTGCTCTGAGGAGTGTAGAGGTTTTTTTTTATCTATTGTGTAGAGGGTGTTCGATTAAGTAAACAGGCTTTGGTGGTTTAAACCGTACTAAACGAAAAAAAGGAGCAACAAAACTGGTTCATTTGTTCACAATGTAATCGTTGGTAAAACGACCAACGGCTAAAAACGATTATTTTACTCAGCAATCTCTAGAACATATGTATATAATGAATAAATTTAAATCTGTACATTGAAAATTCGGCCCGATTATAATAATTTTATCGTTGTGGTAAGGAATGTAGAAAAGGTAAACAAGATATTAAATAAATGCTCAGCATCTCCGCTATGATTTTTAATTTTATTCAATTCTGCTTCATACAAATTCAAAGATATCCTTTTTTTTCTATTATTTGTTTTTGTAATATTCTGACTCTTTAATGATCGAAGATTAATTTTATCTTTGCCGATCGGAATTGAGGTAGAATGTTATTACACTTAGTCACGCGAAGAAACGAGACCCTTGCAAATTACCCACAGTCGGAACCAGAGAGTCCTGGAATTCATGGTCTAAGAAGATTTAATTTTTTGTAATGGACGGGTAGACGGCTCATTGCGGTATGGAGATAAAAGCCTGTAGCCTCTTTAAGTATGATTTATTCCTATTCTAATATGTAGTTAACACTGCTAATATATTCGATAAGAAGTAGAAAAATTTGCAGTGCTGAACATCAAAGACTAACTACACTTAGTAAAATACAGAATCAGAAATGTAATGTAAATTTTTGTTTTTATCAGGAGTTTAAAAACTAAATAAGAGGTTTAAATACAAAAGTATAGTTTACCGGTTTTGCATAGATTTAAAAATAAAATTCGGACATTATAAAAAAAAAAAAAACTACTGCTTATAAGAATGTATAGGTTGGGTGTGGTCAGTGGGGAACGCAGATAAATAAAGCTTATTTATTGAGACCAACGTTTCGGCCGGTATTTGAGGCCTTCATGAAGATTAATAACAAGAAAAGAACAAGGTAACAACCGTAATGAATAAAATGAGCTACATTATAATTAGAAAATAACAGGGAATATAGATACACAAATAGTGTTGAAAGAAAATTATTTTTATTGTAAGTATTATGAGAAGATAGAGGCTATATGATAATAAGTAATATTAAAATTACTTCCTTTCTTTCCTTAAAAAAGAAGAAAGAACAAGAAAATAATATATA
>NW_027114928.1:1638363-1641689 GCF_000696795.3 Halyomorpha halys
ATATGAAAATATAGTAAGTAAATATATGTACAAAATGAAAATTATTATAATTAAAGTCACAAAATGTAAGTAGGGAGAAATAAAATATTGAGTTGCATTAAGACAAATGGTGTAAAGAAATGTGAGTATGAATGAGAAAATCTAGTAAAAAAGCTAGTAAATATATAGAAAAAAAATTATTTAAAATTATATAAATTGATGTATACGATCAACTATTAACTCATTATTGCTATTAAGAATGATTATAAACGGTCAAAAAATTAATTATTTACGAGTATTTTAATTTGAGGGGGTGTGAATTAAACAGATAAGGTTCCATGGATCAAAATGAAGTAAAACTATCGTACATACGATATCTCCTGGAATCTATCTAAATAAGTCAATTAAAAATTTACATTAGATAATAAAAAAAAAATTGCCTTGAAGTTTCTTTTAATTATTTAATATAAATTTACTTTATATAATTAAAAATATAGAACTTTATTTACCAAAAATCCCGGCAAGTGTCTGAAAGATTGGGTTAAGATTGATCTTGTGGATTTGAACGGGCGTCATTGGGTTGAGATGTGTAGACAGTAATTGGTGTTATTGGCATCGAACCTTCCACGTCGCTAAGTCTTTATTATTAGTATTATTATTATATAGTAAACAATTACTTTTTATATAATGTTTGATATAGTAATTTAGTTGTTTATTTTTTCAAATAAATAAATATTATTGTATAGCTTTCATTGCCTTAAACAATACTCATTCTCAGCATAAAACTAACTTCTTCTACAAAGACAGAATTAATCTTGTTGAGAATTTCAGGTATAGTTTCATCTGCAGGAGCTTGAATAGCGGTTAGGATTTGAATTTTAAATTGCGACATTTGAAATTCAAAGTAATCAGCGATCCTTAAAATTATTAACTCAAATAAACATGCTTTAAACTGCTACTCGTTACCGAGAAGCCAATTTCTGCAGCCTCTTCACAGTGTTTTTTTTTTTCATTTTAATTTTCGAATTCAAATAATTATAATTGAATGTATAAGAGTCACGTTCGGTACCGATTACACCAAAAATTGCAGCTTAACATCCAAAAGCGGTATATGTTTAAAAATAAACAATTCTTTAACTATTCAAGTATAAAATTTAATCTTACTAATTTTTTTTTTCTATGACTTTTTTAATTGAATCAGATAATTTTTTTTATTGAATATCAGCTTTTAGGTAGAAATATATCGTTTAATAAAAGTTTTCTTCGTCCTAAATATCATTATTTTTACAGAGGTTTTATAAAACCACGCTATAAAAATCCTAATAGGTAATACTGAGCAGTTAAAACGCTTTCTGAGATTTTGTGAAAAAGATAATATGTAATCAAATCATTTCTTCTTTTCGTTTTATTTTGTTATTAATATAAATAAGCGTAGTTATTAACGTAGATAGTCAAGTAACTTTGGGAAGTATTTTAATGTAAAAAGTGCTTATTTAGAGAAGGGTGGTAAAATTATCATATACCAGAAAATTGTGGAAATATTAAAGATAGTGCATTTAATCTACTATTCCAGTTCATTAAATATGCTGGTTATTATGAAGTGTAACTCGTAAAAATATTTTATTTTTATTTAAATTTTATATATTACTGGAACATTTTTTAATCGAGTGTATGTTTATAATATCAATATATGTTTTTAAGATACATTTACTTCGTTTAAAATATCATTTAAAATATAATTTTTATAGAGGTTTTATAAGAAAAATAACTTTATTAGGAACCATGTGAGTCAAAATACGAACAGTTTCTACGATTAAAATATATAATTGATACAATTATTACTTTCGTTTATCGTTTTATTTAATTTTTAGTACAAATAATCATAATTTCTAACGAATGATATTCCAGTAACTTTTTTGTATTTGGAAGTATTTTCTTTTTAAAATTACATATCTAGAGATAAGCAAAACGTATCATTGTTTAAAAATTTGTGGAAATAAATTATTTTATAATCAGTAGAATTTTGAGATTCTGACTTCTCCTTTAACCGTTCTTCATACATAGTTCCAATAATTAATTTCAGAAAATTTGGTATCAATATTTAGTTTATAATATAAATAAATAAAAGTAATTTTTAACGTAAGATGTTCAAGTTACTTTTGAAAGTGATGAGGACTTTAAAGTACCCTGATCAAACACTGTCGAAATAAGTTGTTTTACGGGCTGTAGAACATTTTAAAATTTTGACTTTTTTTTTATTCATTGAGTCTCTTTAAACAACTTCAAAAAAGTTTATATTTTTATTTAGTTTCATTATAAATAAATGAATTTTTAACGTAAGATATTTAACTTTAGGAAACGCTGTAAAATATTTGAAAATTCTACTTATACTACTTTCATCGTTCTTCCAAAATAGTTCTTTTGTTCGACCATTTCTGGCTTACGCTCTGTTTCGTCCTCTTTATATATACTATCTTTTCAAAATATTATCTCATTTCAATTTATTAACAGATAAAATATGATAAATTGTAGTTGACGAAAGTCTTAAATGGCTTCAGTATGTCAAAAGTATTATATAGATTTTTCCTTTTTAAAGGAAAACAAATTGGGAGGGTTTTATAAGAATAATAAATATTTTTCGCTATGCTTTTCAATTAAAAGTCAATAATTTATAATTTTTTATATTTTTTATATTCATTCTTATCGTGATATGGTTTCAAAGTTGGTTACCCATCTTTCATTTTAAGCGATTTTATTTGTATCTATTATTGGCTTGTTTATCAATTAATTTTCAAAACCTACAATATTAAAATAAAACAAAATAAATCAATAATTAAACATAATAATAATACAATAATAGGCATTATGCAAATTTGTAAGTAATATCTTTATATTATTGTTGCTAAAGTTGAAATAATTTGTTATATTCATTTCATTATATAGATTATCAATCAGTGATAATAAATTTAACTTACTTTGAAAGTAAGTTTTTAAAAAGTTCTGGTTTTACTTTAGTCATAAACCATTATAGTGGTTTTAATTTATGATGTGGTAAATTAGATATGAAATTCCTAATCAACTACGCTTTAATTAACGCTTTATCCTAACTGGATCAACACTTCATTATGTGTAAAGTTGAGAGACAGAATAAAAAACATGTTTTTCAACTGCCTTGATTTTTATTAATCCTGAAATTAGAATATCTTCAAAGTTTACTAGTGATAGATATTTTAACTCATGAATTATTTGTAAATAATCTCATTAATGCCCACTATTTCCTTATGGGTAATTTTTAATAGCAGAAGTCCATAAATATTCATTTTTTTGTTTGTTATTGATTATTTTTA
>NW_027114928.1:1641748-1676252 GCF_000696795.3 Halyomorpha halys
TTATAATCTGTGACATTATAATTATTTTACATTAATGTTAAGCTTTTAAACTTTATTCGGCACACTGAGAAGAGGATAATAGATACTATATGATTGATGATTATAATTGATAAGATACTTATTTCTTTAAAAAAACGAGTTGTCCCAAAAACTAAATTTAGATTTATTTTTTTTAATTTACAATAAGTTTGTTGAATCTTTTCAACCATTTCATTTTGACAAACCGTTCAATTCCTAAAATAATAACAACAAGAAGATAATGATCTTTTTTTGCTGGAGTGGATAAGTTCTGATTTCCTGACTACTACTGCAATATACGTTGAGGATATTAAAGCTCGTTAATAGGCTGTCTATCAAGCTATCTGATCTACGTCAGTCCTACAATCTTTCATGCGTTACGGAACTCTGTATGTTCGTGACCGGACGACCATTTGCATGTACTGCTATTTCGTCTTTCTCATCCGGATATTTTTTTTTTTTTTTTTATAGAAGACAGATACAAATACTGAAGCCGTCTGACATATAATGAATTCGTTCCGATTTATCATGATTCATTTCAAAAGAACTTTAATTTCATGCATTCGAAGTATTATTCAAGAATGTGAAGAATTAAAGGACATCGTCCTAATGAGTTGTTAAGAATCGTTTCCTTAGTTAAGGTAAATATTAAATCTAAATACACATTTTTAAAAAAAAAAATTTTATTAGAAGTTAATTGATGATTTATGGTTCTATTTTATTTATTTTCTTATTATTTTATTTAATTTATTTTTTAAATATTTAATTCAAAACCTTATTAGATTTCTATAATATTCATTCAAAGATAATTTTTTTTGTTAATTATTATTGTCTTATTTTTTTTCAATTTAATATTTTGATAGTGATTTTTTATAATGTTTTATAATTTCATATTTTATTTTGACCATGCATAAAGACCTAAATGTTCCTTATGTAACCGATCTAGCCCGAACCAGATATTATTCCTGCCATAATAAACTCCCTAACCACCCAAACCCACTAGTTTCTAACCTTTCTTCCTCTTCCATTCCTGGCAATTCTCCGAGGTGCCTGAAAAGAAGATGCCTTGTGACCTTATATTGTAAACTGTTTTTAGAGTTCTACTACTGGGTAGTTTCTCAACATCCTGTATCATATCATTATGTCATTATGATCAAATTTACTTGTTGTATTTTTTATACAGTTGTAAATATCAATAAATAAAAGGAAAAAAAATGTATTTTACTCTAAGGCACTAAGTCCATTTTCGATGCCAGTTGTATTAATCTAAAGAGACCCATCCCAGTATAATTAAAAAATATTATTTGAAAAAAAAATTATTCAACTAAATCCTAATAAAAACTAAATTAAAAAAAAAATAATACAAATTAATTCTACTATAACCTAATCAAAATTACATTTAAAATAATTAATCTAAATACATTCAAGGTTTTAATATTAAATTTGTGAAAAATATATTTTTTGTTAGTCCTTTTACTGGTTTTATTTGACATTAAATACCTTAAAAGCTTCATCTGCATAGCATTCAGCTTCAAGTTTTTTTAAGAGTTAAAGTTTTTGTGTTATTGTCCAAGTTTATAACCCAAAGGGAATCGTAGTTGTTTTGTTCGGTAGTCATCAACACTCATGTTTTCTATTTTATTTTCCTAAATTTAAATGTGTATCCGCGGTATAGAAATGGCGGTATGGAAGATGTGGCAGATTGTAAGTGTACTATTGGAATATTGACATTTTGGCGGTGGTTCCTTATTGATCAGATATGAATAAGTTATATTTGTATGTCCGATTGTTAATCTCTGTTGCAACCTCATCCCCACGTTCGAAAAGGTTTAATGTGACCCTTTTAAAGTTTAGTTATTGTTTTTTTATGATATTTAATTTGATTGGCGGACTTTCATTCCACATGAATTGCCAACATTTTTCAGTGGAAGAGTTATTTCTTGGGGTGTCCCAATGACCGCGCCCTGACCGTCAGACGTCAAGAGAATCGAACTACAAACACATATGGTCGACACTTTGGATTTAAAGTCTATTCCTAAATTGCTTTTAAAAGTACTTTTAAAGGATGAATGTTTGTACAACTCGAGTTTTATTATTATGTCGATTTCTCTATTTTCTTTTACTATGAATGCTATTATCTGTCCCAAATAAATGTATTCTTATACATATTCTGACTTTTTACTGTGTACATAAAAAAAAATTATCAATTAGAATAAAATATATTCTCAATATTGTTTATCGATTATAAATAACAATATATTAATTAAATTATATTATAAATTACAATATATAACCGCTCTCTACATAAATCCTTTCAGTGATGCCCCTCCAAACCCAATTCTACTAAATCAGTTTTAACGCAATCCTCCCATCTACGTTTCGGTCTTTTCTCGGACGTTTACCCGTCGTTCAGTGTTTATTGACATTTTAGGGATCCGCTCGTTACTAAGTCCTAAAACATTACATGCCCATCTTATACGCCGCAATGCTATAACATGAATATTAACCGGGTGCAGTTCTATGAATTCAGCGTTGTATAATTATCTTAATAATTTAAAATTTATGAACTACTATATTTGCAAAACCCCTAAGACACTGTCCTTCGGTTTGTGAAAGAGGTTACTTTTCACATCCATAGAGAATAGTAATATCACATCCATAGTAATAGTTTAGTAATAATAGTTTTATAAATTCAGTTTTTTACGACTCATGTTATCATTCCAATTTCCATGTAAAATAAAATATTACACCGTGCTCAGTTAAAATATTTTAATATAATAAAGAAATAAAATTGTATATCACAAATTAAATTTTATGTGTTTTTATTTATTTATATTTGCGAATTTCCTTCTCTCATATATCTAGTTGCTTTTAATTTGTTTTTTATTGATGTAACATTTAATTCTTTTTTGCCAAATCTAAGTTAATATTAATGCTGTTGATTTATTTAATCAATTTAAATTCTATTATTTCATTCAGTCCACTCATTAATTTTAACATTAGCCACCCCTAATGCATTTAATAGATCTAATGTACTATATTTAGTTTAGTTCTTAATTAGAGAGATTAATAATAAGCAATTGCACTAGAAGTACACTTTAGATTTATGAATAATTGAAGGAAATAGGCTTGTAAAGGTTTTCTAATTACACAGTGTTGAAAGGTAATATCTTTAATTGAGGGGGGAGGGGAGGGATTTTGTTTATCTTAAATAAAAATATAGTTTAGGAATACCTTACCTTATGTTCTCATCTCTTATAAATTATTTGTGAAGGGTTTTCCTAGCATTTTTTTTTTCAAAAGCCGAATGCCTCTGCGTTATCTCTACAATTCGTAACTTTAGTAACCATTTTCGGAATTTATGATAAATTTGTCAATAAGATGAAAACCTATTGGTATGAAAATATCGCTTGATTAGGCGCCATTAGAAAATCAGACAAGTAAAAATGAATATTCTGATTTTTTATATTATTTTATTCGAATTTTGAAGTCAACGTAGCTTGAGATGTAAACCCCCAAATTTTGAAGGGGGTTAAAATTCTTTTAGGATTATTGCCTTCGCCTTTTTCCTATCAGGAAACCAACTAATTTGGTCTGGTATTCTTTACATATGTACTATAATCACTGTTAGTAATATAAGGACAACAACTGAACAATAATCTAGTAATAGATTATTATTGAAAACTGAAAATTTCAATTTCACATTTAGGCATTTACTACAATTTATAGACAACTAGAAAAAACACTACGAAATCATTATACGTACTCTGTAATTCTCCATGTTTTTGTCAATTAAAATATTAATAAATTTGTATATCCAATTACTATTCATTTGTTTAACATATCTATGACTGACACCTTCATTTCCTTTTTGTTTTTTCGTCATTCATCACCAATTATTTTGTATTATTTGAAAACCAATTTTAAATTTTATGAAATAATAGTAAATAGATCATCAATATTAGACTTTTAATGTTATACTGAAGTTGTTAATGGATAATAAATAGCTATTGCTTTGTAAAATTAAATTGGAGTTTGTAAAATCAATTGCTTTGTAAAATCAATTAAGGAACTGACCAACTGGGTTCGGTCAAGAAGGAACAAAAATAGTCAAATAAATATTTTTATATTATTTTTTATTTATTATTTACCTAACCCCCCGTCCATCTTTATATAAAGTTAAGGCAATCATTTGTATGTATAAATTGGGGTTTCTTAAATTTTTGAAGTTAATAACGCATAAAATATTGATTATCATATTATTTGTTTGAATACCGGTTACCTGTTATGACCTTAAAAGCAGCACATTCGCCAGATATACTTCTTAAATGAAAATCTTGCTTATAAACCCACAAGAAGTACCAATACTTTATATCGTTTCTTAATTCCATAAAATTGTCATCAAATGAGGCTGTGAAAGGAGTAGTGATGTAAGTTAACATTATGTCGTTTTGAACAATATCTTTTCGGTGAAGCGCAATAGAAAAATCTGCAATTTTAAATTTATAATGTATTTAGTAAAACTGCTTTATTATAAGATGACTTAACTATTTTGAAGCATTGTGAAAACAAAAATTATTTGGAGGGGGCTTAATTGAGATACACCATTTTTTCTAACAAGTGTTTGAGAAAATATTTCGGAGAAGAAAGTGCAATTATAATCCACACTACTATTTCATTTAGTATATTCGACTATAGAGGATGATATAGCAAATGTTTTCAATAATAATTCCAATATTATTAAAAAAAAAAATAGTTTCAGAAGTCGGTAAAACTTATGCTTTCACCCCCTCAAATGACTATTCACTATGAAATGTTATCTTGTAAAATAGTCTTACTAAAAATTAGGCTTCTAATAAGCATTATTGTGATTATGAAATATAATTCGTTTTGTACAGCCAACCAAACGTTTTTCATCATTATATTCGATGTATTATTTAAAAACAAAAGAATAATTGACAATGCTCTAATTTTTAAATTTAATTTAGTTTCTTCCCAAATCCTCATGCTTTGTGAACCATATTATGAAATATTTATATTCTTTCAATTATCCACACTTTATATTCTTTGTGTAGTAAGGAAATAGCTGTACCGTTTCCTTTGAGTATAGGGTTTATTCTGTTTTCCTCATTGCTTTCAGCCCTACGGCATGTTGAAACTTATAAGCTTGATGAAATGTATATTTTTACTTTTATCGATTTCCGATAATTATAACCTCCATTTTCTGTACTTTCTCAATTACATATTATTATATTCGGTTAATAAATTTATTGATGAATTTACCTTTTTGATGTATTTGGAATCTCTTTTTCCTCAATTAGCCTTTTTAATGTAAGGCTTTCAGAACGAAAAATATGGGGTGGTTCCGATTTTTGTTATGTTGTTTATTTTTAAATTAATATAAAACCTTAATTTTCGACCCCGGCAGACGATCAGAAAGTTATTTTAATCAAGAAACTTCGTAAAATTTTTAATAAATTATTTTTTAATGATCCCAGTGTATAAGGTAAAACATTGTAATTGTCAAACATTTTAAAGTTTTCATTTCGCCAGTTACCATATTTTATAGCCGAACTCCTCATTTTTATAATAAAGCTGTAAACTTTTTTTTTATTATATAGTTTTGTATAAAAAAAATGTGGGATTAAAGAACCACTAAATTCAAAAGGTGTTTTCCTTAATCTTTCTGATTAGGTAGTTTGTAAAAAAAAAATTTAAATAAATAAAAAACACAATAAAGAAGTTAGAAGACTTATTGGAAGAATATTTACCTGAATTATAAAAGTTTACTTTTTAAAACACTGCTACAAAGGAGTACGTTAATATATGCCACTTTTTATACTTTTTAATACCGCTATAAACTTTTGAAGGTTTAAACTCAACATTAAAACCATACACGGAAGCCCGTCGGAATGAGTTCAACATAAAAATGTATAACAATAGAAACAAGGATTAAGTAACTTAGATTCTAAGAGCAAGAAAAATGTTTCCATCCTAGGAAATACGATTGTTATTTTGTGCTGCAATCAAGGCTAAGAGTTTTGTCACTAGGTAAATTGATTCTGATGTTTTTTCGGTTGTAAAGTTATTAATGATTTTAATATTTGTCAAAATCATTAGTTATTCCATGATTAACATCTTGGAAACCACCAATCTTGGCAATAAAAAAAACGTTTAATACATTTTAAAAAACCGTTATGCATGCATTTTTTTAAGTAAAGTAAATTTTCTAAAATTTGAGTCCTTATACATCTTACTTCGCTCAATAGTATTAGATAACAATTTTCCAAAAACAGTGTATGTTTTATTTAAAAATAATTACCTATTAGTCATTTTATTTAGGTAAGTATTGACGAAACCTTTTCGAATATTTTCGTGATATGAAACTTTTCCTAAGATAACTCTATTTTTAAAATAAAAACATCTATTTGAACTGATTTAGGGTGACAAGAGTAATAGTAATAATAAATGCTTAGCAACCCCGATAGTTCGATGTCCGATACCACCAATCATTCTCTACATACATCCTCCCAGTGACGCCCCTCCAAACCCTATTTTACTAAATCGGTCTTAACGCAATCCTCCCATTTACGGTTCGGTTTACCTGTCGGACGTTTACTCGTCGGTTCAGTGTTTATTACTATTTAAGGTATCCGATCATTACTAATTCCTGCATTCGTACACGCCCATTTTATTCTCCGCAATGCTAAAGTGAATTATATTTGCTGAGCGCAATTTTCTGAATACAGTGTTGAACTCTTGAATCCTTATGAACTCTCCGGTTAACTCGTCCTTTTTACTTCTTAAACATTTACGTAATACATTTTTTTTAAAACCCTAAGCACCTGTCCTTCGCTTTGTGTAAGAGGTCACGTTTCACATTCGTAGAAAACAGTGGGAAGGATAATAGTTTTGTAAGTTCTAACTTTTAAGTATTAGAAAAGAATGTGCAAGCTAACAGTCAATCATTTCCTTCCTTATACTTCGCTTTCACTTCCTCATTAATTTCGTTTATTCTATGTTCCATAAAAGCTAAATACCACTTAAACTTATCTATCTGTTCATTTGTATCTTCCTATATCTATATCACCGAAATTACTAGCGTTTTTACAGCTAACCATATATTTAGTTTGATCTGTATTTATTTCGAGATCTAGTGCCTTAGTAAATTTTATCAACATAGTTGTACAGCTTCTTCGCTAATACCTAATAATACCAAATCATCAACATTCGCAAGCAGTAGTATTTTACTATCTAAAGGTTAAATCCTTTTCTGTATGAATTACATACAGTGAAAAGAATACCTAGTATTAATCATATTTCAAATATCTATTGATAATTATTTAAATAATTCATTGATATGAATTATTTTCCTAAGTTTTTTGTTACATAGATTGAAACTTTGTTTTCGCCAAAAATATTAATAAATACATGAGATTGAATTGGTTTTAAATTTATATAATGAAGGATTTCCTAGGTCACTTCTTTGTACGAAGGCCCCTGGTTTATATATCGCTTCTTTGCTTGAACACTAAAAATATTTTTTTTTTATTTTGTGTTTGAGGTATTCCATAGATTGTACTGTAGAGTGGACTAAATTTGTAACATCTCTGATAGCTTCAGAAAAGACTGTAGGACGACCTCAATAAAGATAATAACTACATTCTACGGTACTATCTTTGCAATACGTCCAATTCTAAATATAATCGAAACTTTTTCAGTGATGTGCCGCTATTCAAACATAGTAAGCGATATATTTATGCTTCAGTAACAGAATTTTTATTTACCGTGGATACTTCCACTGTTTGATTTAGTAGAGGAAATAATAGGTTTATTAATTAATTGGAAATTATACGGGATTAAAGCATTTGTTTCATTTGAGGTACTCATTTTATTTTAGTATTTGAAGAAAGAAACTGATTGAAGCAACCTAGAAAGTCCGATCTGTCCCGTAAGTGGCTGTCGGCTCGGCTAGTGACAACAATGGTTGGCTACAATAGGGTACTTGCGGCCCCCCCCCCCTCCTCCCGACTTCTTTCAAATGTTTTCTGTCATTTCCTACTGTAACTTCTATTCGCAGCACCCTCCTTGTCTGGTCTCTCTATATCTATATATCTACCAACCCCCTCTAAGACTATTTTAAGGACTAATAATGTTATAGTAGTTGAGTTGATAACGTTAATAATTTAAGAATTGTTTTAATCCAATCTCTATCTTGATCATTCTATGATGTCCTGATGGTATTTGATACAGACTCAAAACATGTTTTTATTTTTTTGTAAAAATATTTTACGTTTAAATCGTATGTTCAAATAAAATTACTTTTAATGATAGTTTTACGATTCCTAATATACTGCATATTTCAAACCTCATTTGAGATTGTTTTATTCTAAATCTATATTATGTTATTTACATAATGTATAGTTCTATTGTTTCTCTGGAAAAATTAGAAGTTATAGTACTTTTTTTATAATTTTAAAGTAGCGTTTATTTTAATATCCTTACCGTGAGGGAAAAAAAACATTTTATTCAAAATGCTTTTTACATTACAAGGAAAGTGCACGTTGTTATCTTCTGATTTTGATCAACATGTTTATGTTGATAAAAAAAAAAAAATCCACATCCAATGGGCACTGAAAACTAAAAAAAATATACTGGAAGATTGTTGATTGACCGTGTGAATAGATGAATGGAATATGGTCCGGGTGCGGTAAAAAAAAAACAAAAAAAAAACTCAAATAGTAGAATTATACTATTTTATTGAGCCAACGTTTCGCCCCACGTTGCAGGGCTTCGTCAGGGCTAAAAAAGATACAAACACATACTTACAAAAGAAAAAAAAAACATAAGTGCAAAATAACAGGGGTATAAAATGTAAAACAGTAAGATATAATAAGAAAAATTAAAGGTTGTAAATAGCAAATGAAAAGGGTAATAGTAACAGATAGACAAGAGAAGAAATATTAAAGAAAATAAAAATAAAGAGATGTAAAAAGAAAAAAACACAAATCAAATGATGAGACAGAATGCATACCTGTTTTGACGGCAGTCAAAAATAAAGTGACCGTTGGTATTGGGAGGTGTGGGGACGGCAGTTATGCCATAATAACGAAAATAATTTGTAAAGTAATTACATTTAACCAAATTACTTTACAAATTATTTTATGGTGAAAGATAACAAAATTTGATTTATATTAGCGTTTGGAAGTTTACACTGATAGAACGGTTATTGGAACTAAGGAGAAACGCATGATCTCATTGCCATGAAAGAGTTATCTCCCTAAATCGTTTCCAGTCAAGGAGATATCTACTAGATCTTACAATCTTCTCAGGGAACAATAGCTCTTTTCCTTTCTGCATCCTCATTGTGATGAAATCAGCGGATGCAGGGAAGATAGGTGAGCTATTAATGATGATCAGATGCTGGAAACGTAAACTACAGATGACATCAGATAAAGAAAAGACTGGTGTTTTAAACAGAAAACGCCAAACCAATGATCAGCAAACCTCTGTAGACAAAGCTCTGTAGCCAATTCCACTATTAAAGGTGTCAAAAGAAAAAACTAAAATCCATGTTTATATTTTAATATATATAGCTTTTTAATAACCAATGCTTTCTTGTATGTACCTCTGACACTGAACCCATGGGTAAACGTCCGAGGTGTAGACTAAAGCATAGGTGGGTGGATTGCACCTAGACTGATCTTGTAAATTAGGGTTTGGAAGGGCATTGAACGGATGTGTGTTGACAGCGTTTTATATAAAGACTTTTGATTTTGTATACACTTCATCTCATTTAATATAATAAACAGTTGTTTTGTCCTTATGCTATACAAAGAACAAATAGATTGTTATATAATAACCATTAAATACATGCAGAATTAAGGCGGCATACAATAATATAAAAATGTCAAAATTTATTTGAATTTTTTTTAGCTTTCAGGGCGCATTAGCAACCTTGGACATGTGAATAATATTTTTCGAATTAGTATCTCCAAACAAAGTTTCATTGAAATCAGTGATTCCAATTAGTGAGGAATTAGTTTAAAAAAATAATATATATTGCTAAAATATGGGTGAAAACTTTATTTATGTGTTTTTAACAGTAATATTAGTTTTTAAATATAAACATTTTGTATAATATTAATTTATATATAATAAGGCTGAAATAAAAAAAAAAAAAAAAAATGATCTGAGTAAACTAGAGTTGGATATATGTAGTTTTATGTAAATTATGACGAATACTTCCATGAGTTGTGTATTTTTATTAACTGCGATGAAGATAATAACCAATAGATAATTTTGAAACATTACAGAAGTGTGGAAAGTATTTTTGAGGCGCTCGGTTATAATAAATGTAAACTAATTTTTTTTTTTATGAATTGAAGTTTTTGGTATCTTCGCTTAAAAACACTTTTGTAAGGCTGATTTTATAAATTGTCGAAAGGAGCTTTAAAATATTTGGTTTCTTAAGAGAATAATGTATGATATATGACTCCTGATTGGAGGTGAAACATTAACCAAAGTATCAGAATTTATATCTGCCAGAACCTTGGTGATAAATGAACACATTCATACCAAAAGTTTTTTATTTATTTATTTGATTATTTAAATTTACAACTGTATATAAAATACAACATGCAAATTTGAAGTAAGATCATAATTATCATTATACTGCATAATTATACATTATACAGCATGTAGATAAATTACCTATTGGTAGAACTCTAAAAACATCTTCTTTTCAGGCGCCTCGGAGGATTGCCAGGAATGGGAAGAGGAAGCAAGGTTAGAAACTAGTGGTTTTGGGTGGTTAGGCACATACCAAAAGAAAAAAAATTGAATATATAAAAATAACAAAATCTGTTTACATAGAAAAAACAGAAAGATGAATAAAATGAACATAATCAAACTATGTAAATGAAGAAATAATAGTAAAATAAGCAAAATTTTGAACTAATATAACAATAAAATAAAAGCATTAATATTAGGTACAATATTTATACTCTTGACCTGAGGATCATTGAGCTCGCCAAATGAGAGGTAGAGCTCGGCTCTTCGAGATCCCAGCGCACCCCGCTTATCGCGTCATTGGTATTGATCCAAGTTTATAAGGTAAAACATTGTAATTTTCAAACATTTTAAAGTTT
Organism: Halyomorpha halys; assembly: GCF_000696795.3. Lineage (NCBI taxonomy): Eukaryota > Metazoa > Arthropoda > Insecta > Hemiptera > Pentatomidae > Halyomorpha > Halyomorpha halys. The sequence continues at coordinate 1,652,917 of NW_027114928.1, forward strand.
TCATTTTGCTAATTACCCTGTTTTATAACAGAACTCCTCATTTGTATAATTAAACTGTGAATTTTTTTTTATTATATTGTTTTATATAAAAAAAAATGTGGGATTAAAGAATTACTAAATTCAAAAAGTGTTTTAGTAAAAAAATAAATCAAGCCCATTCGAATAAATAAAAAACAATAAAGTTGTTTATAATTATGGTGCGAAGACTGATTGGAAGAATATATATCTGAATTATGAAAGTTTACTATTTAAAACACTGTTACAAAGGAGTAAACTAATACATGCCACTTTTTGTACTTTTTAATACCGTTTTAAACTCAACATTAAAACTATGCATGGAATGAGTTCAACATAAAAATGCATAACAATAAAAACAAGGGCTAAACAACTACAGTTTCTTGTTTTAAACAGAATCTATGAGCAAGAAATATGTTCCAATCCTAGGAAATACGATTGTTCTTAGTATTGCTATTTTGTGCTGCAATCAAGGCTAAGGGTTTTATCACTAGCTAGATTAATTCCGATGTTCTTTCAGTTGTAATGTTATTAATGATTTTAATATTTGTCAAAATCATTTGTTCGAAAATTGGCAAAATCACTAGAAATATATTTTTTCTTATTAACTTTTATTGAAAATATTTTTAATAATAATAAAACAGATCTTTTAGCCTGAACTTTTCAATTAATTTATATCATATCACCTACGTTTTGAACAACTTAGTATTGATCGATTATTTAACAGCTTTAATTACAATCTTTTGATTATAACATATACAATTTAATTTAATAAAAAGGGTGAGGCTGAAAGGATCTAATTAATTATAATTGATAAAAATATAACCAGTCTCAAATACGAAATCCATATATATAATAAAAAAAAATATTTTAATTATTTTTCTAGTGGAGTTCTTTGACAAAGGTTCCATTATGAACAATTTTATTGGAATCACAAGACATGTTTCCCTCTTTAAGCCATTTCAAAATAGCGATCGCCCTTTTTTCTTCCCTTCTTAAACGAAAAGGGGTCCCCTGGGTTGCTTGCCTTTTCCAGAATAAAAGATCTTTGGGAGTTCCTCTAGGCATCCAACTCTTTATCAGCTAGCTCGTTAGCTAAGCTTTGACGCCAGTCTCGCAAACAAACGTTTTTTTATTTGTTTTTTTGTTATTTAAACGACATAAGTTCAAATACTAGCTACCCTGACGAAAATATGCTTATTCTTCTGTCTTTATTGTTAAATGTGCTCTCTTCGAAAATATTCTTATCATTCGTGGCCTAATTCGATATTTATAGCTTATGGCCATGTTAACCATCGATTAAAAAAGTGGTTAAAATATTCGGGATTTACCTATTTAAATCCTAACTAATGAAAGATATTTTCTCTTGAATTTTTTAAGGATCACATTTAGTATCTTCATAAATATTTATTGATTTTTACAACTTTATTCATTTGTATAATCTACTAAAGCACAGTAGTGTTCCAATGCCAACAACAATTAATTGAAGTACCTAATTAAAATACCTAATTGCACTCATAAAAGAACAATGTTTGTTTAATCTTAAATTATATTTATTACTTATAAACGATATTAAAAACTTGATGAGTAATTACTCATGAAATGTCTAACAAGTAACTAATCTAATAGCGGATTTAATGGGAAGATTTTTCCATTCTCTAATTAGATGAGTGTGAGGAAGGAATTTCTCCGTAGTTCCTAAAATGGCATAATTTAACAGGTAGGTTTGACAGATCAGGTGTAAATGGGAACTGTTTAATTTTCCGATTTAATGAGGTTTTTTTTTGTTTGAAAATTACCAACATTATTTATATTTAGTTGTAACCTAATTAATTCATAAATTACTGTATTTGTACCGATGTTTTTTGCTAAGACGTGAGCATATTGTATTAATCTGATTTACTTTACGTTAAATAATTTTTACGATTGTTGAAAACGTTTCGCATACATAACTTCCCTAACTGCTCCATCTCCTTTTGCTTCCAAATAGGATGCTAATTCTTATGTGGCGTCCTTTTCAAGCAATATAACAACGGTTCCCTAGCGGGTGCGTGCTCGTGTGGTGCTCAAATGATTACTTCTTTCTCATCCTCCTTAAGTGCCTTTGGAGGACCTTTGGAACCACTTGGTCCACACATTTCGGTCCATGGCAAGCATCTTCATCTGAGACAGCGTTTTTCCTCTTTCCAGACCTAGTCGTTGGATAGTTCCTTCTAGGTCTGCCTCGTGGTCTCCTACCAGTCGGCCTCGCCTCCATACATTTTCTTGGTACTCTGGCTTTCCCCATTCTACAGACCTGCCCATACCATCGGAGCTGTCGGTGTTCAGTCATTGATTTTACTGAGTGGATCTGAAGTTCTTCTCTTATTCTTTCATTCCTTATCTTATCTCTCATAGTTTCTCCTAGTTCTTTAGCAATATATAAAAAAAAATTAAAATTAAAATTACAAATGTATACTCCAACATTTAATTTCCTAGTTATGTAATCCAATAAGGAAGCCCAAAACTTTTTTTAGTCCAAGAAAGGTTCCGTGAACAAAGTTTGGGCAATAGAGGATTTTTTGAAGCAACTTGTAAAACCAATTACAAATTTGGCGGGTTTTTTATGGAATGAGTATGGTATATAATAAAGTATTTTAATTTACTTCTGAATACTTTGAAATACATCAATATAGAGATACATATTTACCTGGTTAATAAAAGTACTGTGACGGATTGATTTTAGAAAAAGTTGTCTATCGCTTTGGCAAGTTAAAGTTTGGTGGTCTGAAGTGTAAATGGGAATATTTTATAGGTACTTATATTATAATGCCGTTATAGGCGAGTGTTTGAAGGTGTCACCTCAACAAACTTGAAATTTCAAAGGCACCAGTTTCGGCCTGGACTGGTTGAATTTTATTTCATGGCAGTTCCACAGAATGAAAACTCGGCATTCCTAGGCTAGTTGGAAAAGAGTTGTAATCTTCACGATAATCTCTCATGGATGTCAGGCGTGGTCAGGAAGAGAACCATCTTAAAAAAACTTCTGATATTGCAGATTTCATTTTTATTACAAAAATATTTAACTAGAATCTATTTAACTTAAAGGAATCTTCGCAATTATACTTCGTGATTCTACTCTGATCCAGTTGAGACATTGGTAATATTACAAGTATGTATGTTAATCAATAGAATGCTACTACACACTAAAGCAAATGTTATGCATGTTAATAGTCTGTGTATACAATATAAACAAGGATTCAGAGGACACCAAACCAGCGGACGATGTTAATGGTACTACCTGTCGGAAAGCAATAAATCCGCCCTGTTTACCCAGATATCCGAATTAATTTAACCGCCAGCCCTTGTAACGTCATATGCACTAGCGCCATGCAGGGGGAACTTGTTCTGAATATTCATAAGATGAACTGGCCACTGTCGGCTCGGAAATAATGACACGTCCTCCAGCCTCGCATAATCCTCGGGGTGAAAAATGGTAGGCACCTGACAGTTCCATACTCTTGGAGAACCCTGGTGATAGGTCTGTTTCCAGGAAACATCCCCAGTATAAGTTTCAGAAGGATTTAAAAGAAAATGGGTTTATCTTCAATATATAGGGTTTACCGTAAATATTTAAAGAGATTAATGTAGAATTCAAATGCAACCGACTGGATTATAAGAACAATGATCCGATTCTTCACAAAAATTAACTTATAGATATTATGTTTTTTTTTCTAGTCACGTTTTTTGTTGAATTTGTTGAACAACCAAGAAAAAATTAAGTAAGGTAATTATGAATACATTAGTTTTTTGGAAAAAAAAGTAGAATTTATCATTTTTATAAACATATAAAGGAGGTTTTCATTTGACTAAATAACGAAATAAAATTAATAAAATAAAGATTTTTAACTTCAAATAAATTTTCCTTTTGTGCAAATAGATTATTATTCTTTACTAAATTAGTCCATTTACAAAATACATGGTTAGCAGTAGAAACGTGAACAATTTCGGTGATATAGATATTAGAGGAAATACTTTTGAACAGGTAGATTGGTTTAAGTATTTAGGTTCTACAGTAACTAGAAAAACGAAATTGATGAGGAAATACAAGCTAGATTGAAGGCGGTAAATGCTTGTTATTTTTCAATTTCGAAACTGCTTAGCTCCCGCCTTCTATAGAAAAAGGTAAAAATTAGAATTTACTAAACTATTATTCTTTCCACTGTTCTTTATGGATGCGAGACGTGGCTCCTTACACTAAGGGGTGAACAGCACCTTAAGGTTTTCGAAAATAAAGAATTACGCAAAATATTCGGACCGAAAAAGGATAGGTTTACAGGATAATTTAGAAGATTATACAACGCAGAATTAAGGGACCTACACCCAGTAAATATAAGTGAAGTTATATCATTGCGGCGTATAAAATGGGCGTGTAAGGTTGTAGGGCTTAGTAACGAGCGGATCCCTAAAATGTTAATAAACACTGAACCGACGAGTGAGCGTCCGAGGGGTGGTTTGCGTTAAAACTGATTAGTAGAATTGGGTTTGGAGGGGCATCACTGGAAGTATGTTTGTAAAGAGCGATTGGTGGTATCGGGATCGAACCATCAAGTTCGTTAGCCCTTCATTATTATTATATTTGAAATTTAAAACAATAATGAGTCGCTCAAACATCAAAAAAGAGTGAAGTAAGGAAACTGCGGTGTAAATTTCAGTTTTCTCTCCTGTCTATTAATTTACCCAAAATGTTGAGTTTCAATGAATGTGGGGTTCAACAAGACGTCAAAGGAAATCCCTGGAAGGGTGTATGCAGACAGAATTTAGTAGTATTGGGATCGAACCTTCGGGTTCGTTAGGCCTTCATAATATTATTATTATAAATTAGTTCACATATTTTTTGTTATATTCGTCTTAAACTTCTTTAATATTTTTGATATATGTCAATTTGATTATACAAATGTTTTTTTACCCTCCACAATTATATCCTTCTTATTTACATGATAATTTGTTATATCTACATTGTGTGCAATATACCTATTCCATAATAGAGGAAAATGAATAGTTTTTATATTAACTAAATATCATTGGAGAATGAGGTGAAATATAGTATGTTATTTGTTCGAGGATAATATTAAAAAAGACAAAATTAATAATATTAAAGTTGTATTAAATGTTACACTACTTACTTATCATTGTGTTGCGTAACTTTTACTACTGCCTCAATATTAATAATTTAACAGTTCATCATTAATTTCTATGCCACCTAATCGTGGTTAGTTAATAAATTTGTTTTGTAATATATATTCTTTCTACTTTTTTTATGAGCTTAACTGATAAAATTGCACTGTCTTAAAAAAAGTTCTTTTTGTTTTCTCTTAATACGGCAGTAGTTCTATGTATCAACCGAAATCGCTGATTAACCAATGTCAATGCTTTAAATGATTCGACAGTCATCTAGAAAGACTGGTAGAGTACCTCAGAAAAGGAAATATATTTGGTAATCTTTCAGGGTATATTTTATCTTGGCCAGTGGAGGAAGAACCGGACGGCAGTATCTTCTAGAAGAATGCGCCTATATGTAGAATCAATTCAGGAGCGAGCTCACCGAGTCAGTGGGCTCTGTTACATTTTCATTTAAAATGAATCTTTCATAGGTCTGAGGCTGATCTTGAATCTTCTACTAGCCAACTCTCGGTTTCTAGCCACTCTCCAAATCCTAATGCATCACCATGTCCGAGAATTAATTTACTTTGTGTTTTTTTTTTCTCTGGAAAGCCAAACCTGTTTCTAATCTTTCCTTTGCACTGAAATAGGATGATGTTAACTGAGGTTTTAATACCTTCAACCACTGTGTTAGTGTCAGAGGATGATCTCTTCAATTATTGCAATTACTTTTTTTATTTAATTAAGTAATGAAGAAATAAAATGACATAGCGAATCTATTTCGGTTCAACACAATCCTTCTACTTGTCTCGGTTAATTAAACACACAAGATAATATGATGTGAATCGTACTGTCACATGATGCAAAGTTGTGGAGAAAATACGTATTGGTCGTATATAATATTTCTACATTAGAAGGTCTTGAAGTCCTCATATTTTCAAGAATCTTGGACGATTACCTTATTAGAGGAGTAAAGTTTAGAAACTAGTGGGTTTGGATGGTTTAATAGTTTACTATGGGAGGTGAACCCCTAAGTGAGTCTAAATATGTCTTATTGTTTTCATGTTAATCAGTATTTTGTAATTGATTAGAAGCTTGAATAATTTGTTTTTGACATTTAAACAGCCGACTGCCCTACAGTATACTTTAATAACGTGGCTCTTACCCCTGTAGAACAGATTCGTTATCTTGGACTACACTTTGACAAACGAATATGCTGGAATCCTCACACAAAACTGAGAAGACAGGAAACTGCACGTAGATTCCGACTATTACAGCATTTACTAGACAAACTGTCTAAACTTCCAACTTATTACAAAAGACTGATCAACATAACAATAATAAGGCCTATCTGGACACACGGAGTTGAGCTTTGGGGCTCCACTAAACCCTTGAATTCCTCTCGTATCCAATCCTTACAATCCAAAATCCTCAATGCTCCTTACTTTGCTACAAATAAAACCATCCTAAGAGACCTATATGTTCCTTATGTAACTGATCTAGCCCGAACCCGATATCATTCCTTCCATTATAAACTCCCTAACCACCCAAACCCACTAGTTTCTAACCTTTCTTCCTCTTCCATTCCTGGCAATCCTCCGAGGCGCCTGAAAAGAAGATGGCCTCGTGACCTTATATTGTAAAATGTTTTTAGAGTTCTACCAATGTAGAATACCAATGGGTAGTTTCTCTACATGCCGTATCATATCATTATGATCTTACTTTAAATGTGTTTGTTGTATTTTATATACAGTTGTAAAATGTCAATAAATAAATAAATAAAAAAAGACATTTAAACTTTTTGGGATTTGTTTTTGCTCAAGCCTTACAACTTTACACGTCTATTCATACCTACAAACTACGAATTTTGGATCTGTTATATGTGTTGCATGGAGCAACAACAGTAATTTAAAAAACAATATCAATTTTTAGAAACTTGGATGGACATTGTTTTGATACATGCTCATGTTAAAATTTTTTGTATTCGCATGCAAAGATTTAATATTCCACTAACATTATTGCCATATAAAAATACAGAAACCTTTGAAATTTGTCACTACTTGTTGTCACTTCAAATCACAGATACTAAAGGGCTTATGTCCCACAATCACACGTTGTTTATGTTCTTTAATTCTTGAGTGCAATGCTCTTCTTTGATCAAGATGATCATTTCAACTTGGAAACAGTAATATTTAAATGCGATGGAGCAAGAAACTGTCGCTAACAAAAACTTCTTTAGTAAAGTTCCATCATACATAATATTTGAATGCTTAATCTTAGTAGCCTTTTGTATCTTTTTCTTTCTCACTTTTCTCATGATTTTAAATTTAAATTTTCATTGTTCACATGCATAAACTAGTTTGATTTTCACATATTTTTCTTTATGTATTATTTTACAGACAGATTAGTTTAAGTATTAACTTTTTATATTAACTAGAAAAAACGAAATTGATGAGGAAATGAAGCTGAGGATAAAGACAGAAAATGGTGAAAATCTGAAAATGGGTAAGTTATACGTTTAGTCCATTTTGAAACCGGTCAGCGTAAGGATCTGTCATTGGAAAAAATCTGAACCATCCAACACCTTTCATTTTACCTCCAAAATAAATGACTGAAATATAAATAAGTGACGAATAAAAAAATTAATACAACTACGTTGATGAACTCTAGGAACTATGTAGCAGTAGAAACTGGAGTAATTTCGGTGATACAGAGGAAAATATATCAGTTAGACAGATTTAGGTTCTATAGTAAATAGAAAAACTAAATTGATGAAAAAATAGAAGCTAGGTTAAAGGCAGGAAATGGTAGTTGTTATTCAATTTCGAAATTGCTTACCATGTCCATTCTGCCCAAAAACTTAAAAGTTAGAATTTACAAAACTATGACCCTTCCCGATCTTCTTTATGCATGCGAAACATGATCTCTTACACTAAGGAATGAACAGTGACTTAGGGTTTTTGAAAATAAAAGCTATTGAAGATCTAAACGTCTATACAACGTTGAATTGAGAGAACTGCATCCGGGAATATACTTCAGGTTATATCATTGGGGCGATTAAGATGGGCGTGTAAGATTGGGGGACTTATAGTTATGAGTGGATCTCTAATATGGTTATATCTAATAACCCTGAACCGACGAGTAGACCTGAACATCCGTGGAGTAGACCGAAACGTAGATGAAAGACTTGTATTAACACTGATGTAGTTGATTTATATTCGGAGGGGCATAACTGCCGGATTTATGTGGAGAAGGCATCAACATCGAATCTTCGAGTTCGTTATGTCTTTATTCTTTTATCTCTCTTCTCACGTTGTTATTTATCTTTTTTGTTCTTAGTCCCAAAGGCCTGACATTCGGGCCGAAAAGTGAGCATATTAGAAAAAATAGTTTATAGCAATCCATACTCAACAATAAAAACATTACTGAAATAACTAAAAGCGGATATATAGATAATCCAGTCCTCGTAAATCGGGTCACAGTGTGCAGCGGTGCGTTTAATGTAGATAAGGTTCTATGAGCCTTTATCATTATTTATTTTATTAACCATAGAGTGAATCAATACTTTTGGAGATAATTATTAACAATAGCTGTTCGCAGTGTTACATGATAATCATTCTAATTCCACAATTGCTCTTCCTTTCTGGGATTGGAATAACATAACATTGGCAATACGATTCCTATTATTTATATTGGCGCTGAGAAATAAGGTCGAACTCCTTGAAGAAGAGAAGTTGCCTGGTAACGAAGCTCTCTCTCTACGCCGAGACAAGAGGTTTAATCCTCATTTTTAATTATTTCTAATGCTTTCTCATCCCCGGCTTAGTGATTCTCCAGTAAGGAAAATTGCCCTATTATTAATTTATACCGAATTTGTCCTACCAAAAGTCTATTATTATTGATAATTGAACCAACGATGAGAATTGGTATCGCGTAGTTATGAGTTGTTGGTTTCATCTGTCAATAAATTAATTTAAAAAAATCTTGTATGGTGAACAACATCGCACAATTTTTACTCAGCGATCCTGCTTTAAGATAAAATAAATCTTATATGTTTGACAGCTATTTCTTTTCTATTCAAGATGAAAATATGTTTCATGTATAAATATCTCAGAGTAAAATCTGACTATTGGCATACTAATTATTTGAAATACCACAATTCTTGATTACCAAATTCTTTCTCATTTCTTTATGTCAAAGAACGCTATCTACAAAAATACATTTTGGTATACATACCACCAGATCATAAAATATTGTTTTTTGAAAATGGAATATATCTCACATTTTGTAGTTAGTGTTTTTTCTATATTTTTATTTAACCAGAAATTGAATTAAATGTTTAGTACTTAGAAAAGTACTTTCCATTCTTTAAGGACATTAGCTAAAAAAAAAATTATTTGTATAAAAGATGTTGTTTTACATTAAGGCGACAATTAAAAGTTATTTATTCAATTAATAAAAATTAAGTGTACTTTAAAAATGGTCATCTAAGCCTGAAGTAAAAAAATTAATTTTAGATTTTTAATACAGAAATTTCATTTTTTCTATTTCATTAAATTTTTTGGGGTTTTCTCTTTGTTAACTTTTAATTTTGTTCCCGCCAATAATTTAATATTTTAACAATGATAACCAAACAGTGTACATTCAAGAGAGATCGACTTTTTTCTGATTTGAACTCCTGGCTCTATTTTTCCTTATTTCTCTTCATAAAATACTTTAATATTTTTTATTTACACCTTGTTTAATATTGCTAACGATGAGAAACTCAATATTTATTTTAAATGATTAGAATTAAGGAAGGATTAGAAAAGGTATATTTGAAAGTTCGTCATTTAAACCATTTTAAACTATTTGAGTGATTATAATACTTATATGATATTTAGGGTCGAATTATTTTATGTTGACATCCTGAATTTAATAAAAAATATATGAGCCATTTTTAAGAAAATCGAAGAAATGTTTGGATTTATCGAATTAGTATTACCGAATATCGAGTTTGTTCCTGCTAATAATATAACATTTTAACAATATTAACTAAGCAGTGAACAATCAGGAGAGATCGGCATTCTGTGATTTAAACTTCGGTCTCTATTTTTCATTTCTTTTTTTTTTTTGTTATTCATAAAATTAAAATAAAGAAGAAATGTGTAAAATCTATTTTCAGACAGATACTTCTCTAAACAAGTAATTTAAGTTCCATATGAATTTTTTTCGTTTTTGAGCTTGGTCCTCAAACAGACCATTTTGCGAGGCTCTCAAAACATGTATTCCCATCCAAAAGTTGTAGGTAAGTTAAATTAAAAATTAATCCAAACGAATAAATTAATTTTATTCATCTTTTTTTATGTTTTTGAAATAAAGTTTTTCAGTTCATATCATATCAAACGTTTATGGTTTCTTCTCCACACCCATAGTTTTTTTTTTATATATGTTGTTACTTCTAAATCTTCTTTTGAAGATAACTGTGGAATTACGAATATAGACAGACGACTATCCTACCTAATGGCTTTATGAATAATTTCTTAAGAGTTAAATAGGTAATTATAAGAATCAGCAGGTGTTATTGTAATATTATCTCTTCTCCACAAGAGATAGAAATATAAAATAATGTTTTCGAATCCATCATACGAAGCAAATCCTTTTAAGTCCCAAATTATAGCCGGAATTGCCTTGGTAGTGTTTGTCTTGTTTATGAAAAAATGTATTGTAGTGACTTTCCAAATAAAGGAATTAAATTAGGAAAGGTTGCTGACAAAATGTATTATTATTATGTGGAATGCCCCATGCCATGTTCAATCCTAATATTTAACTAATGATTTTACATGCAACTAACTACTTAGCATGTAAAATCATTCGTTAAATATTTATTTGAATCGTTGAGAAGCGTATTGATACCGTTGAGAATTAAATTCCATTGCTCCTAATAGGTTTGAAACTAGTGTTTAGATAAATAAGTGTAGTAACTCTTTCTGTTGATTAAATCAATATGATTCTCTCAACACAAAGAGCCAAACAAATTTATTTCATGATCCACTGATTTTTGTAAAAGTAAAAGTACCTGAGTGTCAAAATCATTTGATTCATTAAATTCACTAAATTTCTTATGTGGTATTGAGGTTGGAGAAGGGAAGGAACAATATTTTATTACCTAAATGAACCAGATATCTTTCCCTATGAATCGTTCATTTGTACACATCTATTTATAACATCTGGAGTTTTTCTTTGATTACGTTAATAATGCTTTAAATTTGTTTTTAATAATAAATATATATAATTATTAATAAATTTTTAATTCCATCATTTTTTTTTTCTTTCATGATATGTCTATATCATCTAAGTGTTATAGAATATAGTTCATGAGTCATGCCACTGAGTCTAGTTATTGCATTGGTTTGTTTCCTATATCTGGGGAAGTGTGGATGATGAAGTGTTCTGTCTTATTTTACAATTTGTTTTTTAATCGGTACAGATTTTATACAATAGAAATAATAAATTGTTAAAAAAAAAACTTTCTTTTTCTATCAAAATGTTTTCTCATTTTGAAAGTTATTATTTGAAAATTTTCATGAGAATATCTCATCTAGATTTTTATTTTCAAAAGTTTATTCGTAACACCTATTTGTGAATGGAAAATTTAAATTTTTACAAAATGAGTAATTTAATGGTGTATTTTTTTATTTTTCAAAAAAAGCCTTTTTAGAAGTAGATATTGTTGACAGAAAACTCAATTGTCTATATGTATTATTTTTTTAAAAAGCTATTAATGAATCTAGATAGTGCTGTAATGTTTATATACCAAGTTTACATTGTTTCATAAGAGAACAAATCACTTTCCCCTACCAATTTAGAGGGGAAAGTGATTGGGTGAGCTGGCATGTCAGAAGTGTAGAGCATATATAGCAATGGTGCAAGCACTGACCCTAGAGGAATTCCTGCGGTGGCAGATCTCTTAGTAAACGTGCCCAGACAACATTATTAATTCTGAATCTAGGTTCGATTCTACAACTGCCAATTTTGGTAGGGATTATTACATTATTTTTCTAAATAACAGCATTTACCACGAACGGAAATGATGGTATAATTGCGTAAATAAAAAACGGTAACATTTATTTGTACTGGGAGAAGATAGTAATTATTTGGTTTTAGGGGACCCCGAAGTTCAACTCCATAAGTCCAAAAAAGAAAGAAAAAACGTTACTGAGAACATTAATTGTAATGTGGCAGTAGTTAAACATTTTTTTTTTTTTGTGAAAATTATTTCATATCAAAACCCATTCATAACTATATAAAAAAAATTATAATCAAATATTATTCGCTGGTTCAAATGTCTCCTCTACTGAGAGTCAAGCACCTTCGTACTTATCACATTATAAGAGCTTAAGTAATATTGACGTAATATAATTACATCAGCCGATTATGGAGTTGTAATTATCGATATTGTGGCGCCTTCCTCTAAGATTGATCGTCTGTGTCCCTCGCTACTGTGATGCATTATTTGATACACTCTTAAATTTTTACCTACGAAAGAAATGAAAGACTGGTTAAGTTAATCATTAGCCTCAATTAAAAATGTGCTTATGATTCATAATTTAATACACTTTGTTGTATTAATTTGTATACAATTACCTTCCTAAAGCAGTAAGAAGAGGGTTTTAAAACAGCAATTAAACTTAATATTCAAATTAATTTTCATGGAATAAACTATTATTTAATTAATTGCTGAGTGAATTAACTTTTATTGCTTATTAATAGTTGAATATGCAGGTCAATATTATTTTTAACTGGAAAAGCTATAATCATTCCCTTAAAATCTTGTAGAACTTCTCTTAATGTGTCCTTAATTTCAAAACTCTAGGTTTGTGTTTGTGATTTATTTCTTTAATAATCAGTGGAATGGGATTTGAAATATAAAAAAAATGTTCTTTATTAATCTTTATACTTGAATATACACTCTTATTCAGTTTAAAGATAATCCATAAATGAGCTAAAGTATTGAAAATTAGTACAAAAACATTGTTACATATTTCTGAGGATAATCATAGAATTTTTTTTTTAATACATAAAAATAATAAGCATAATATTGAATAGAACATTGATCTCTGAATGATATAGTTATAAATAATAATAATACTAACATATATTATATTTCACGTTTTTGACTCGTTTCATTTGATTGAGTTCCTCGGTGCATGACTACGATGTTAATAATCTAGTAGAATAGTTCTGAACAATTCTATAATTCTTATTTATTTTTGTTAATAATTCATATTCAATAATATTGTTGGTAAATATACTGGAAGTACTGTGTTAGACAAACAAGTACTATAAATAACTATATCTCTGTAGAGATACAATGTACCTTAGTATTCAAAAGTATGACTTATAACAACTTGCTGTATGCCGTTCATTTGAATGATTACTAAATATAGACATTTAAATTTTTTTTATCATATAAAATACTATAAAATGTGAATAGATAAAACGGAAAAAGTCGTTTTTTAAATTTTTATTAAAAATTATTGTGTCGACAATTGAGATTAAAGGAAAAAACAGCTAAGGCATAACTTTAATTTTCTCTACATCTGTTATTTGCGATTTGCATATATTGTTTTATCATTATTATAATCTATTTTCTATTGCTATTTATTTTTTCTTATTTATATATTTATTATTTATATATTGCTGCTTTTCTTGAATAGTCCCTCATTGGACAAGAATTGTTTTCTTGATTTTTTTTAGAACTGTTCTCCAAAAAAGTGGACGTATACCACAGACTGTGGTTTCTGTCTCTACTGAGGTAATTCTATCCCAAGGATAACAGAATAGTGAAAAAAATACCCCTAGACTACGTGGAATGTGTCAAATACAAAATAAATAAAGATTGCGTGCAATATTCTACTATTCAAGAAACGTTTATATGTTATGATTATCTATGTCTTAATACCTAATCCCTATTGTCCTAAGTTGTGCCACATTTTATTTATAGTTAAAGGAAGTCAATTCCCTGACTGAAGCTACTTAGCTAATTTTTTCAATTTTAATGATTACTAAAAACTGTCATGAGAATTATTAGTAACTAGCTAATCAGTATTATTAACAGTTTCTTTACCAACTTCATAAATTGTTTTATTTGGTTTTGCATGCCTTAAATTTCGAAAAATATGAAAAAAAATTCCTGTGCTTCACAACGAATACATCATATTATGAGCGGTGTCTCAAAAAGAATGTTTTGAAGTATGTTTCTGGAAGAGAAAAGGAATTTAAAATTTTATAGTTCAAGCATAAATTTGCTTGTATGATTGAACGTTTTATAAAGGAAAAAAGTGTCCAAATTTCATCTATTCTTTCTTTTATGAAAAAAAAAAAAAATCATTCATTAAATCACAGAGAAGTTGAGCTTCAGATGTAAATATTGTAAACTTAAACTTAAAAACTCATAGGAATAGATAAGTTGGAACTGCCGCAAAACCCTCGGTTTTCTCAATTATTTTTTAAAATAATTCATTAAAATAAATTAGTTAATTTATCTAAATTATTTTGAAAATAAAGTATGAGGTAAAATATTTAAACCGAAAATGGCCGAGTCAGTCGGATAATTGGAAGGGAACGCCGAATCAGGGATTTGTATCCTGTAAATATAATTAAAGTCATAGCACTGCACATAATAAGATGGTTGTGGGACTTAGTAATGAATGGATCCCTAAAATTTAAATAAACACTGAACTGATAGGTTCATTGAACGGATGTTTTTAGAAAGCAATTGGTTGTATCGACATCGAACCTTTATTATTATTATCTATAAATTATAATAAAAAATATTCATCAAGCCTCAACTCGTTTATTTTCTTATTTTTCTATTCCTACGTTTCGGCCATTCCGGCCATTCTCAAGGATAACTTATTCACAGCTATAAAGTTGTAAAAATATTGCAGGCTATCCTGCCTTCGTCAAATTATATTTAGTTGATCAACCTATTCCTTATCTTAGTAAGTCATTGTTTCTAATATTATTACATTTAAACTTTCTCATATACCCTTATAAAACTGTTTTATAAGGTTATATGAGAAAGTGTAAATGCAATTATATTTGAGAAAAAGGATTAATTAGATAAGAAACTGGTTGATTAACTAAAATATAATCTGACAAAGGCAAAATAGCCTTCAATTTTTTAAAAACATTGCAGCTGTTATATTTAGAATATGTACCAGTGCCGAAACGTAGGAACGGAATAATAATAAAATAACGAGTTGAGACTTAATGGATAATTTTTACTATAATTGATAAATAAACCAATCTCAAACAAGAATTCAAAATATATATTATTATCTATGTTATTTTAAGCATTTTAATTACATTAAATAATAAATTATTTCATTCATTCAGCAATTTGTTATACAAAAAAAATCTAAATCAGTCAAAGAAAACATTCGAATAAATTTGAGATTATATTTGGAACCTCAAGGTCGTTCTGTTATTCGGAATGACAGTCAAACCCCAAATCTTAAGTTTCGTATTTCAGAATGACAGACTTAACGCGAAGAGGGGCCTTTATAGATATTATCTTGTCATTTTTCACCTACTAAAACTAATACCACAGTGTTTTTTTTGTTTTTTTACATTATATAATGAAGAGATGAGAGAAACAGTTTGCTATCACAAAATATACTCTCCTGGGTATTATCAAATCCTTAAGTGTGTACTTCCTTGATAGGTACCACGGGCACGATTAAGTTAATTTTATATAAAGAACTTGGATTGAGAAACTCTGAATCAGTATTTGATTCTTCTTGAGAGCATTGTGAAGTGCAGTGCCTCCCCTTATCGTAATTCTTTACATAAAAAAAGGAAGACAAGATAGGACTACGTGAGTACCACCAGCAGGACGAATTGATAGGTCGTAAAAGGTTAAAGACTCTTTATAGGCCTCGCTAGGTCTCGTTAGGAATCACTCCCACTAGCTCCCGCATGCATCATGTAATAAAACTGACAGATCTTCTTTCATGTCATTAATACGTTGATTAACTTTAATGGTCCCACATACGTTATGGGTTTTAATGTCTTACTTGTACACCTTTGACTTTTACTTGTAGACAATTGAGTTCAATGTAGATCCTTTACTTTATTCGAATAAAATAATTTAAGATAGTTAATCTGAGAAATATTATTTTAATCATATTTTTCGTGATATTTTATTTGGTTGTGGGGGAGGGGGAGCAATTTGTTCAACGTTTTGGTTTACCTATTGGGGACCCTACAAGGTCAATTGGATTGAAAGTAAAACCTAAAATGGACTTTCAAATTGTAAGGTGAATCATGAAGAAAATTCTCAAATCCTATTTCAAAAATAGAAATGATGGGTTATTCGGAATCCTTTTCAAATTTTCTCCATAGTTCATTTGCCTTAACTTTTCAATATAAACTTCCACTTTTTATTTTATTTTCAATCCGATTAACCTTGTTGAGGGACTCAAAACGATGACTGGACAGTTGAGTATACTAGTCTTTTCACATAGAGTATGTATGTATATATGTAAATGGTGTATAGTTGATTACACAGGACTTCATTAAATTTTATGCAAACAAAAGAAAACATTGAAATGAATAATAAAGCAATTCTAAATGGTGTAACGTCGAAGTGAATTACTTAGTTCTTCTAACAACATACACTTAAATCAGCATTAGTGTTATTTTCCGATTCGCAGGTTAAAAGAACAGTGGGAAGAAAATAATAAATTATCTAGTATTTTTCTCCCTATTTCATTCTCTTTTGTGTTACATACCTCACATTTGTCTTTCTAATAATACAAAGGTACGTGTAAGTTGTTCAAATTATGTGAGTGATTAAGAAGCAATTATCAGTTTTAATTATTAATCTCTTTCTTAGTCTCCAGATGTTTTTGTTTATTGTCGTATTTTTTAATTTATAATGTACTTTGAATAATAGAGTAATTTAAAATCAATTAAAAATGTTATCTGAATGTCGGAGGTTAGGGGATTGTTTACCAATCTAGGATTATTACAGTTTTACGATCATTGCCGAATGCTGATAATTCAATTCCCGCAAGAATCCGTATTAATGGCGAATTAAATTTATTGTGGCATTTTCATTATGGCAGCCATTTCAGTCTACTCGGCCGATGTAAGAATCTACTTGATCAAACTTAATGAAATCTTTATATCTACGTTTCGGTCTATCTCTCGGACGTTTACCCGTTGATTCAGAGTTTATTTATTGTTGTGTTTGTGCATTTATGTATTGGATTTATTTTTTCTGGATATATATTAAATTAAAATTTTGATATTTTAATTTCATATTAATTTACACCTTTTTTATTCAAGGGTAAATGTATATTATGATTAGAAAAAATAAACATTGCTCTTTTTAAAACAATTCTTAGGATAAGGGTTTTTTTTCCTTTTTTTTTCTTTAGAAACTGTGTTAAGGGCCGAAAGGGTGTTTGGTTTGAAACTGGACCTTCCCATTCTGGTTAGTAGAGGTTGGAGAACTGTATGATTACCACCCTATTTGCCGGAATAGGCGAGATAGGGGGAAACAAAAAAATAGATTATTTTTTCAATAGAATTGCACCTGCCATTGATTCCCAGTTCTTTATAAATCGTAGAATGTGGTATGAATTCTCTCAATCTGGGTATAAACATAGATTTGTATTTTCACGTTATTAAAAGTTCAATGAATACCCGAAAAGTGTTTAACTTTGAGTGGTAAAATACCGGTGCTTGGGTGTTCTGATGATTTGGTAATATTGGATGACAAGGAAACTATAGAATTAAATACAACTGCGTTAATAAACTGCAGTAAGGAACTAAATCTTGAAATAAATACGGATAAAACAAAATATATGGTTAGCAATAGAAACGCGAGCAATTTCAGTAGTATAGAT
This sequence comes from Halyomorpha halys, assembly GCF_000696795.3. Classification (NCBI taxonomy): domain Eukaryota; kingdom Metazoa; phylum Arthropoda; class Insecta; order Hemiptera; family Pentatomidae; genus Halyomorpha; species Halyomorpha halys. The sequence goes on from NW_027114928.1 coordinate 1,670,976, forward strand.
ATAGGAGGAAATACGTTTGAACAGGTAGATAGGTTTAAGTATTTAGGTTCTATGGTAAATAGAAAAAACGAAATTAATTAGAAAATAAAGGCGAGAAAGGATTGTTATTTTTTAATTTCGAAATTGCTTACTTCGCGCCTTTTATCCAAAAACTTAAAAATTAGAATTTACAAATCTATTATCCTTCTCCCTATTCTTTATAGATGCGAGCCTCTTACACTAATGGATGAACAGCGCCTTAAGGTTTTCGAAAATATAGTATTATGTAAAATATTCGGACCAAAATGGATGAATTAACGGGAGAATTTAGAATGCCACACACAACTGAATTAAGAGAACTACACCTTATCGGCGTGCAAGGTTGTACGGCTTAGTAGCGAGCGGATCCCTAAAATGTTAATAAACACTGAACCAATGCGTAAACGTCCGAAAAATAAACCGAAACGTAGATGGAAGGATTGGGTTGAAAATGATTTAGTAGAATTGGGTTTGGAGGGGTATCACTAGAAGGATGTATGTGGAGAGCGATCAGTAGTATCGGCATCGAACCGTCAGGTTATTATAGTTATAATAGTTAATATTATTATATATTAACATTTAAAACAATAATAAGACGCTCAGATATCAAAACATAGTAAAATAAGGAAGCTGCGGTGTAAATTTCAGTTTTTTTCTCACTCCTATTAATTTCCCTAAAACGTTGAGTTCAATGTTTCAACGGGATCTAAAAGTCCCAAATATGGTACTGATTATTACTTTTACCGTATTTTTTCGTTGTTTCTAAACCGAATGTGTCTTTTATATCCACTTTTCTAAACTTGTTTATCATATGGACCCTTTTATGTCGTAAGAAATATGAAAGCGGCAATGTTAGGAGTTGTAGAGAACTCCTAGAATTTTTTACTTTTATGAGTTTATGGAGGTATCTACTCCAAGTGGTTTTGGAGTTTTCTCCGGGGAAATTCTCTGTACTTTCTTTATAACCGCCTATCAAATATAAATATAACCGCCAAATCTATAGTAGGGCAGATTCATTAAGTAAGAAATTAATTAAACCCGGGGGTTAAAAAAAAAAAAACTCGTTTTTTAATAATGTTAGTGATAAAAGTTATCAACGTAAGCGATCATAATTAATAATAAATAAAGGTATTTATTAAACCTTTTCATGAATTAGATTAAATAACTCTTAAGTTTGGCCAAATTAACATATTTGCTGTTTTGGATGATAAGAACCTTTGTTGAACATTAGGGATAAAAAAGAAACTGCTTACGCTAGAATTGTTCTAATAAATTTCGTTTTTATAAACCGTTTAGTGGGAGTACTTTAATTGTATTATACTCTATGTAATACTATAATAGTATAACATAAAATATTTTACTTATATTTTGATGATTCTGATAACAAAGCTTTACTTTACATAACTAAATATTTTCTTTCTCATTCAACTCTCATTAGTGTTGCTATTTGGCAAAGCATATATGTTTAACTTATTGTGGGTTTTACACCGTAAATAAGATTTTTATTTACGCATGATATTATTATTTTAATGCTTATTTTTTGCATCGGTCGATTGTGAAATGTTGTAGATGATTCCATAAAAAAAAAAGAAGTTAATAACACCTGTTTTCGTTCAGACCCAATATGATGAAACTGTTGATAACATTAGCATTGTGAACTATAGACTAAAAATCTTATTAACATTTTTGTTAGAAACAACGATAAAATTTAATTTTGTTTACACAGTTTAGTTAAAATGTTGATAACATTTCGCTATTTTTCAGAGTGAACTGTCGATATCAATATGTTTGAAAACCTTTGATTTAGTTTACACTAATTCACTGAAATGCTTGCAGGCAGGTCCAAACTGAAACCTGTATAAACTATAGAAATCAAATTATTTATAATATTTCGACTTTTATTCGGAGGAATCAAAATATGTATAACAGTTTTTGTTTACACCGATTTTTTGAAACGTTTGATAATACTTCACCATTGTTTAGTGAAAACATTTTATTAACATATACGTTAGAAAATGAAATATTCATAACAATTCAGTATTACCAGATTAAGCTATAGAAATTAAAATGTTATTAGCATTTTAGCGCTAAACATCTTAGATTTAGTTTTATTAAACTGGTCATAAAAATTGGTTACTGAAAAAATTAGAACTTTTAAAATGTTAACATTTTCGTCAATTACTATGTTAAGTATTAAAACAGAATTCTGTTAGAACAGAATAATTTATAACACCATTCTTTTAAAAACACAAATTGACTAAAAATATTTTTAAAAATATATATTGGGTAATAATAATTCACGATAATCATCGGATGCCTTGTGTTACCACCGAATACATTATTTTTATGAGTAAAACTATTTAAACTATCTTTATATAAATATTCTAAATATACATGAAGTTTGGGAAATATGTGAAGGTTACTGCTGTAGAGAGAAGAAGATTGATTGAAGTAACATTGACGGTGGCCACGAAGCCTCGCTGTGGGACAGGTGTCATTGGAACATCCTGATGTAATGCCTTTCATAACAAACGGCATTTAGGATAATGGCCTTTCCGTGAGAAGAGTTTCTCAGCTTTTTGTCAGCCGCTGCCGAAATTATTTTCCTAACGTGGGATGCTGTTAGCAACGAATTGGGGCGTCTTCTTTGTCCTAGCAGTGCCTAAAATATTACATAAACCTATGCTGCACTGTTTTAGTGTATAGTGTTACAAAATCTCAAGAATTTGTTTGGAAGTACAAAAATTCTTCTTGTGGTGGAAAGATCGTTTCTTAAGCATGGTTTAGGCCTTGACATCGCGCTACGACCCTTAGCAACCGTAAAAAAAAATTTAGGTGCATGGTTTTAATTATTTTTTTAAGTAGAATTGTTTAATAGTGGCAAGAGACAGTTGGTATTCAAAAGAGCTAGATTTAAAAAATATCTCCTTTGATTCTAAAACTCCAAAAATAACGCAAATCATCTAGGGAAAATTTATGAAATTCCCTACAAAAACAAAAACCATTAGTATCTCACCCATAGTATTAGCAAAGTCACGGTTCTGTGCTTGGATCTTAGCGTGAAGGGCTGTCCGTAAGTCAGGTGTTAAGGCGCAAGTCTTAGGAAACTGATAACTGCGGGCGGCGCCGGTTCGGATCCGGCCTGGAGGGTCGACTGTTTCGTTTCGTGTCTGTCCCAATTAATGAAAAGCTTGACCCTCCACCATGATTAGAATAGGTTGGTCACATCTAGATAACTCCCCCGTATCTCAGAAATTAACAGAGAGGGAGTCATATGAAAAAAAAAAAAGATCTGTGGAAACATGTTCACATATTTCTTAATGATGGTTCGTTTGTAAGTACTTGGGTATAACATGTATGGATTGTACATGTCGATGTAGGGTAGTGTGTAAGTTGGTTGAGCATTAAAATCGCAAGTTGTACCAGGTCACCTACAAGCAAGGACGGACTTGTTCAACCTGCACCAACATTAGTCACATCTAGAGTCTTAAGGCAGAAATAGGTAAATTGAAAACACCGAAGATTTCTCGATCTCTCTAAATCTTATCCTATGGAATTAACAGCTACTGGCCTTTGTCATTGCTAGAGCTAATTAAACTGTTATATTTTACTTAAATTATTTTGAAGGTGTCTTTTTACATAAAATTTTAAGGATTATCTAATATAGCTAAGTGTGAAATATTTTTAAAAAACAATATTAACTCTTTTTTTCACATTTTTCCGTTAGAAAAGTTTACCTTTTACCCGTTAGTTTGTAGAACTGATCTTATATAATAGAGAATAGCTATTTAAAAATGAAAAAAAGTTAAATATAAGAATAAGTAAGCCAAGTAGGCTAGGGAGTGATTAGGAAAATGTTTATAAATTGACATGGACGTCCTTTTAATTCCGCTAACATATTTTTGAATAAATTTTTTTTTTAATTTTTCCCTTGCTACACACAGCAATCATTATTGCGTGTAAAAGAAATTTCCTCCTAGATCACGAACACATACAGTAAAAAAATGAATAATTATAGTTGAATGCTTTATCTCAACTGTTGTTGTCCAACCGTGTTGGCGAATTTGATTTGTCTTCAACAAACAACGTTGTGCGATATAGTTGTACTAAGTTAGTTGTATGGTGTATTGGGCCCCTTTATGCTGTATGTGTACATGAAGGTTAGATTCGACTTGAGAGAATACGGAAAATTTAAAGAAGCGTTTTGTCAAATCACTTTTTTGATGTGAGGTCTTGGTTTTTACACATGAATTTCAGGTGTTGTTGAGTTAATCAAATAGTCATTCAGGTATGGGTATGAAACAGGTACTTTCAGTCCAAACTTAATGCGTTTGGAACCACTGCACGCAACTAGTCAGTTTAGAAACCAGGGAATGTGTCACTATATAACTCTTAAATTTCACAATATTGCCTAGTTCAAACTGGAAATCTATGATATAGCAAAGTTTAGGTAATCAGAATTATTTTTTAATTGTAAAAAACAAACATAAAAATAAATCATAAAAATTTAAAAGAGAACCTACTTACAAACTATGATAGTTTATTTCCGCCTAATAGTTATTTATAATTGAAACATTTTACTATTTTGGAAGAATATATCTGCATTATTTTATCAATAATTATAAGTTCAATTATTTAATTACGTTAATAAGATATTTTTTATGCTAGTAACATTAGTTTGTTAGTTTTATAATTCGAGGGAGGATTGAAAAGGTAGGTCGAGACAAAAAATGTCCGAAATAGCTCTTTTTCATGGTATAGAACATTTTCAAATCGACATGGCTCTTCCATTAAAACTTTAGTTTTTTAGAGTAAATTTAAGGAAATATCTGGAGACAGTGGTAAAAGTAGTGTCAGAATTTCGAAATGATCCGCATCACCAAAACACTCGACCTAGTATTTTTTTTTACTTTTAACGTTATACCTAGGGTTATTACTATTTTGTTTAATAACCCTGTATACTTTGTTTGCAATCTTTTTTATATTATAAAAAACTCAATCCTCAATCCTTTCCTTTCAAGGAAAACGTGTGTAATTTTTTAATAGAACTCAATAGAAGTGAGGATTAATTTTATTACGGTTATTAATTTATGTTAACATATATGAGGAGAAGAAGGTTTGGGGTGTGGTGAGAGAATAAAAAAAATAAATTTTAAAAGTATTCATTAGTGACTACCTTTCGGAAGACTAATAAATAAGTTTTTTTAACTTAGTTTTGTTCCTCTCGGACCTCACTTCAGACCATCTTCTGATTCATAT